>NW_026927978.1:0-33497 GCF_032062105.1 Saccostrea cuccullata | reverse complement strand
ATATTCATATGGTTTCTTGACAGAACTGTAGATGCAAGGACTTGTACTAACTTTACTATCATGTATTTTTAACTCTAAGTACATAAAATAGGAAGATTTTAAATTTCTATTTCTGACAGCACATTTGGATCATTGTAAAATTATAGATATATATAAAAGTGTACTTATTTCAATATTAATATTTCGAGAAAGATTTATATATCAATCTTACATTGAAACATAAAAATTTGCTTTACCATATTTTAGCTTGATAATTTTTATCAAGCTTTTTCTTCTGTACGCCTTTTTAAGATGTCATCATTTAGAATATATTTGATTCTTATTCTTACCTTAGATCTGCAAGTCTGAAATAAAAACAATAAACAGTGTCAATCCGTTACACTACTAAAGAAAATCTAATTGACATTCATAATCACTTCGGAGAGGATTTTTTTCCATTTTTACTTGTTCTTTATGAAATAAATACTCCCCATCTTTTTATATTGAAACGACGATTAATTTGATACTCTAAGCCGGGCAAAAATGAATTCAATGGCACGAGCATGAATTGTAAACAAGTTAAGAGTGACTAGTTTACAATCTGTTATTGTTCAAGAAATTTCTAAATTGTATTACATTATGTTCAAAACCAACAAAACCGATTAAAAGTCTTGATTTCTACGTACAGTATCTAACAAAGCATAATTGCATATTTATCTGGTAATATGTAAATGCCTTTCATATGATTGTATGATAAATGAAAAAAATATTTGGCAAAACTTTTTCCTCTAACTTTAATAAAATTGATTATGAATGAGAGTAATACATAATTAGTAGCACTTTATCATGGCATGATTCCAGATCTGATAATTCAAAGGGAAGTAATTTACATCGCTTTGTATTTTTATACAAGAAATTGGTTTAACATTAACTTTAAAAAGTGCAATTCAGAAATCAAACTTGCCAACAGAACAAATTTCATGAAAATGAATTACTTTGTGACAACGATGTCAACCATGATGCGAAATTCTCCCCTCAGTCTCGTGCATCTTTGTCGATTATTCGAAGATGAGCAATTAGATTCCATTTTCTTCCATAATTCTTGAACTTTTGCAACCTTTTCTTGCAATTGTATCAGTTGTGCTTTATAACTTTTCTTGAACTTCTGTATCTCTGTTTCCGATTTGTTCATCTAAAATCAAAAATATAATTTTATGTCATTAGTACTCTCTATTCGGATAAAATAGAAAAAGAAATTGATGAAAAACCTACACTATACTCTATACTCTATTAAAAAATGGTTTTAAAATTTCCTTATTTGTGAAGCAATATCATTATCATCTGCATATCGGATTTAAATCTCAAGTTGTTTCATTATGCAAGAGCTTGTACTTTTGAACCAGCTCTAAAACGAGTCACTGAGCAAATTCAATATCATTAAAAGTAACAAAGAGCACACAGCGAAACTAGTTCAGGAGAAATGCATTTTCCTTCATGGTATCTGTTTCAATTCCTAATTTGTTTTTATTTTTTATAAATTGTCCTTGATTATACTCAGATTGTCAGATTTTTAAATCTCTTATTTTGATCTTTTTGCAGGTTGTTATCTTTTAGCTTATTGACGCTATTTCAACATGCATATATTTTCAAATTAAACTGACACCTACTTTCATTTGATACTGTTGTGCAAGGTATCGCCGTTCTGCCTCAAGTCGAATGTTGTAGATATTCCTTATGATATTTGTTGTCTGCATGATCTGTGCGTCCCAATACTGTTGAATTCTTGTTTTGTCAAATACCCACTCATCATACATCCTCATTCCGATGGTCTGAAATAGATCATTTGATTGTATTTTACTGTAACAGGGCATGCGTACTGATGAATATTGTTTTGATTAATTTTTAAGACTCAAAAATTTGCTTTAGTCTCTATGCAGAAGCACACTTATATTAGGTATTACAATTATACAGAGATGCAAATAATACATGCCTCGTTGAATGTTGTTTTGAAGAAAGATAATTCTGCATTGCACATGGAGAGTCGATTGTGAGTATTCTTCAAAATCCGATCTTTTGTGTTTGCAAATGTTACATTCCACTGTAAAAGGTGATCATTTAATTGTACAATTGTATTACTGTTGGTATATGTTAGTTTTGAGAATACAAATTCAAATATTAAAATAAATACAATGTGAATGAATATATTTAATTTAAGCAGAAACCTCTCTCATTTGGCTAACTGTGGACGATAATTTTTCATTGCTCTCTGACAGGGTGGCAACCTTTTCTTCTAGTGACTTTATTCTGATATTTTTATTTTCCAATGCACTTTTATATCTGTAAAGCAGATGTCATTTTTTGTATAGTTTCTACAGTATTTGCAATAATTAAAAATGAAGAAAAGTGCTGAATATCAACCCTTGAAATTTGTTCATAAAACTGTGACCGGGTAAAGGTTGGATTTTCTTTTAAAGCCTATTTTGCGCTTCACATTGAACTCAAAATAATGTTTTCTTTTAAGTATTAAAAGCATACCTGATTTCATTCTTCTCAAGTTCTTCGATTCGTTCCCGCTCTTTGCTGCAAACTTTTGACACATCCGTGAATTTGTCTTTCGTTTCATCCCAGTGCAGCTGATATTGAGATCTGACCCTTTCTTCTATACTGATTTCTTGTTTTGTAAATTGATCAACCGTTGTTTTCAACGACAAAATCCTCTCATGGAGTTCCTGTATTCTCGGATGATAATACGATACGTTCCGTATCAGAACCTCAAGGTCTTCTCTCAACTGATAAATATCTTCTAGTTCTAGGATGTCGCCTTCTTCAGTCGTTGACATACCACTCAAAATCAACAACAGGGAACGAACATTGAAATCTATGTCCGCATAAATGTGCGACTGTGGCACACAGGGTGTTGGACAGGTTTCCATTGTGAAGCTAAGTAAGTTCGAAAGTACGGATAGAACTCGCAGAATTGCTTTTATATAATATGAGCTTTATGCTGCACTGAGCACAATTTCTGAGAAAGCATGTTTCTTGGAATCTTGGTATTTATATGAAAATAAGTTGATATACTCAACGACGAAAACTATCAAGCATGTGTATGCAAATCTGAACAAATCAAGACTATGCTCGAATGGTTGTTAAAGAAAATAAGAATTTGCAGGTGCATTTGTCGTCAGCGGAATTAATTCTTTACTACTCCTATTTAAAGTCTTACACAGTTCTACTTTTTAGGCATACATAAATAAAGATAATGTTATTATATTATCCTCAATTGTAAATTGAATTTCGTAAATGCTCATATAATCTTGCCTTTCTAAGATGCATTTTAGACAGATATTTTTTAAACGAGAAAAGGCATCATATTATTAAAAAATGAATCTATAAAGGTGGATTGTGCCGTTTTAGAATGCATGTATGTATTAACATGTTTTAATATTGATACAGTACTTATCCCTTTTTCAAGTTTGCTACTGTTCTCATTTAATCGAGTACGTCATATTATTCAGCCTTCAAACTAATTCTTCTTATTCTATTAAATTCGAAAGCTCTTTCAAGAAACTGCAGATAAATGTGGGTATGTCCTTGCCAAATTTGAATTTGTATATTACCTCCATGCAGTATGAATTATTTGCATTTATCACACTATCAAATTATATTACATAGGGAGATACACTACGCAGCATTGTTAAGGCTTGAATAAGAGGTAGGGGCCTAATTTATACGGGAAAAGTTTACTGTGACGTCACACAAAACTATGACTTTTATGTATTTCTTATTATACCTAAAAATGAAATAGTTTACAACTTTTAACTGTATTAGCATAATAAACAACAATAAAACTTATCAATGCATTTAAAAAACTTACAAGTTAAATCCCATGTAGCTGGTTATAGACAAAGCACTGATCGCGATGAACTTGTAAACATGACGTCATATTGGTAAAAATGACGTATTTCATGTGCTGTGAGAGGCAGATTGAGGATTTTTTTAACAATGAAAAATGCGTTTTATTATTAAACGGAATATTATTTACAGGTTTTAAATAATGGATTAATACCAATGTATATTCTTTGTTGAGTGCGATTATTCATTAACTATCAAGAGAATGTATTTTATTAATTATGTCGTGTTTTTAAATGCAGGTTACGTATATCTTACAACGAGATGCCTCATAAAATCGTACTTTTGCAAGGGCATACACTAAATAGATCTTAACCATTTTTTTTGAATATAGATAAAGGATATTTTTCTTAACTTGAAAACTGCTGCTGCTTTCTTTAAATCAAGGGCGTGATTTTATAAGTACACGAAATATTTGGTAAAAGTCAAACATATTTCGACATTGGCTTATTTACCTGAAAATTTAACTATTAAAACGCGAATTCTATTCAAAGCAGCAGCACTTTTCAGAAACTACAAAGTATGCAGAAATAATTAATAGCTTGAATTTTTAATTTCAACTAGGGTATGCCCTTGCTATATTGAAATTTGTTCATGACCTACATTCAGTACACGAACTCTGCATTTATCACGTGACTGTCCATCGTTGGGACCAAACTTCATACAGTACGGAGTGGTTTATACTATGCTTTTTCCATAAGTATTTGAGTTCTGTGATAATAAAACAGCTTAATTAAAATAAATTCAGTTTTAAAAAAAGTCCCTCTTTTTTGCACGTCTATTTTCCGTTGATTTCTCATAGTAGGCCTTAACAGTGCTGCGTACCTTCTATGAATGATAAATTGACATGGCATAACACACAATATTCAAGTTAAAAGACATTACTGACAAATCAAAAATCAGAGCGGGGTATGATACATTCTATCAATGAAATATGGAAATAATAAACAGTATTCAAGTTACAAGACACAACTGTCAAATCACAATATGACACCCTTGAACATAACACATCAGATATGGATGCCATGGAGGAGCGAGCATCTTTTGCCCTCTGATCACACCCGCTGTATGCACATTTGAGAATACAGTTGGTAAAAAAAACAACCATTTTGAATAATTGCAGTCAGAATTTGACCTTATACGAGGTTGTGTTTGATGACAATGACATTGCTCTGCCTACATTAAAAAATAATAATGGTTAAAGATACCTAATTGTATGTAGTTTAAAATAGGTGGATTTTAAAAAACATGCAAACTCAGTGATTGAAAAGAATTATAATTTCTTTAAATTTTTGTTAAGAATTGCAAAATGACAACTTTATTTAATAGGCACCGTTTTATGCTAAAACTTAATAATGTAAATCTTTGAACTCTGTCCATGGAATTAAAAGTACTTTTTTCGGGCTGATTAATTTGTTTGCAAAGGTGAACTCAGGTGTACGGAATCCAGTTGGTACAAAGTAGAAAAAATATTTTATCTTGCACCCGCCTGATTCTGTATACTGAGGAATCATTTTAATTCGTTAGGGTCGATGTTCGTCGGTAAGCAAAATTTTACCTGTTCGTGGGACGTTATTTCGTGGGTCACTCGTAAATATGATGGTTCAATGAATCAATAATATGTTAACAAAATAAACGTTAGTGGGGATGGTAATTCGTGGGTAAGGGTGACCCACAAAATCCACGAATATGGTCCCCTACGTATAATGATGATTCTACCGAACAGGGAAATTTATGCCATCGTTTCATTTTCGCATATTTCGCACAACACTTATTTGGCAAACTTAAAACCGAGCGAATGGTCGCCCAAGTGGCATAATAATTAGAGCATCTGCTCTAGAGTCGCAGAGTAACGACTGGTTCGAATCCCACTGTAGGAGGAGGAGACAGGTCCTTCAGATAAGACTGTATAAACAGAGTTCCCGTGTCGCAGTAGGTGTCGGCACGTTAAAGATCCATCCTTGCTCAATAGCCCTGAGTGAGAAGCATAGGACAAAATTTGCAGCTCTCCATCGGCAAGTGGTGGCATCTCCATTAGAGTTAAAAATTATCTAGAGGGGCATTAAGCTTAAATAAATCAATCCTCTGTATAAAGTGAAGGATATGGAGATAACGTGCAGTATTTAATATCAAAGTCCATAAAACAATACAATATAGGAGCAGAGTAAACACGGACCTCCAAAACATCAGAGGTGGGCTCAGGTGCCATGGAGGAGTGAGTATCCCCTGCAGTTATAAAGGGAATGGTAAACAAACAGAAAATTGTTAGAATAGATAAAGGGTTCAAGAAATTCATTATAGAATCGCGTTAAGAACTGTTTCACTTCAAAAACACATCACAAGCATAGATAAACTACTCAGTAATAAACTACATTAATATTCTACACAGTCCATTTAATACATTTCCTGGGTTTTCTTTTTCTTTTAAGTTAATCTTTATGATAGATATGTTTAATTAATGCTAAAATGCAATCTATTGGTCATGATGTAAAATTGTATACGACTAACAAAGAAGTAAAATATACTTTGTAGATATGATGTTCGTTTAGAGCAAGCTATATTTATGAATTGGGGAGTATCATGTTGCTCTTGAATCCATAGTAACATCGTATTTCGAAGAAAAAAACGGCAAAACAGCATATTGTTTTTCTGCGAATCTTAACCATATGCACATAAAATTTATTTTTTGATAAAATTTTCCTTTCCTGAAATTCGATATTATTCTTCACCGAAAGAACATATTTTAATTATCCTACAGATGGCACCATTATAACGGAAAACAAATTTAAAATATCAAATCGTTTTTCGAAGAAAAAGAGCGAAAGGGTAACATGCTTTTTTGAACGTTCATTTCAGCAAATGCAGATTTCAGCATTTAAAATCTATTTTAAGATAATCTTGACTATAACCCTGAAATTCGACACTTCCTCTCGCCGACATCAATTATTTTAATAGTCATTGTCATAATATTCATTGTCACGTTAACGTAATTATTATTGAGACATTATTATCAAATTTCTTAAGTCATCGTATTTCAAAGAAGTAGTTCTTTTTGAACATGCAAATTTTAGCAATATAAACATCTCTTTTGTGATAATCCTCGTAATTCTTTATTTGCCTGATTAACTTTGTTTGACTTGAAGACCGCATTGAAAAATAACTATGCACTTTCGTTCTAAATTAAACCTTCCCTTGACCTTCTTTTAGAGATCAACAACTAACGCGTTTTGGTCATTACTCATACATGCTCCATATTTCTTATTGTATTAAATTGTTTACTAACCTTGTCTTACCTTGTTTATCTGACATTTTTTAATTGAACAATTATCTCCTTTATGTGGAGCATGACATTGCATACTAAATTTAAATTCAATGAAAATCTTCTTAGAGCGGTGTTCCTTGTGATATTTCTCTATTAACAGGGTACACATATCTTGTGTAGAGTTTAGCATAGATAACTCACTCACTTATACCAGACTTTAAAGGTTGACACAAACTTTTCTTCATACTCAAAATCCTTTTTCTTAAAGATGTTCAAATGGTTGAATTCTTATTGCCGTAAAAAATTATTATAATATCAATCGTTGTCACTCCGGGACCTGTTAATTTAGTGGCTAACTTGACCATACTTTGGACAAAAATTATACATGAGCCGCAATTTGTCCAACATTGTCTTTTGGATGTGTTTAAGTTTAAATTAAAATACACATTCTGTGCAAATGAGATCAATGGACAAGTTCCATTTCAGTGTAAACAAGGTCTTTAAAACTCGTATGCATATGAATAATTGTTACAAAAGAAATGTGACAAAACTGTTAGACCCCCACCTCAAAAACTGGTGTCGTTCGGCGTTATTTAATACTTCCATGTTATTTAATATATCAACACCTGCTCTTAAGTCATTGTTTAATGCCAAGAACATAAAGTTAATGAACATTGTGATTTTATATTGTGCAAAACACTGGGACACAACTCTCATAGCTAAGTGCGCTCATACTTTTCAGATTTTTTTTAATCCTACTGAATCTACTAATTACACTAATTGAAATCAACTTAACTTAACTAATTCATATTGATATTGTGAAGAAGATTATTTAGGCAATGAAAACATATTAAGATTTTTTTCTTTTTCTTTCAGATATAAAACCAGAAGGAAGAAGCAGAGCTTGTGTTACAGATAAAGATAACGATCGATCTAAAAAAAAATATCCTATAACAATACAAATAATGTTATAAAGGTATAAACACGGACCTCTGGAACTTCCAAAGGTGGGATCAGGTGCCAAGTAGGTGTAAGCATCCCATGTAATCCAGTTACACCCGCCCTGACCCTTTGCATTGATATATCTATGTAAAAATATAAGTTTCTTTTTAAACGGAGGGGAAAAGGCGAACATGCGACTATGTATGACGTAATTAAAATATTAAAGTACTGTAGATCACTAAATTTTCGCTATGTAATCTTAATGAATACTATTATACGCGAGAATGAAATTTTCGCGTGCTTGCTGTCTCGCGAAATTACGCGAAAATAAAGTTCTCGCAAATAAAAAGTTATTTACAGTATACTCATTATCGAACAAAGATTCAATAAACTCGGATACCCTTGTCTTTGAAAGTTTACACTTTTATTTGGTGTAATTACTTACAATTGTAGGTTGAAAATTAACTATTATCAAAATGTAAAAAAAAAAAAAAAAAAAAAAAAAGACTTGTTTCAAACGTAGATTTTGCAGCAAATATCGCAACCATAAGGCATTCATCATTTTATTTAAATGTTTCTTTGGGTTTTTTTGTTTAAGTTAAAGTGAGTTGTTTAATTGAAAATTGTTATCTACATATAGAGGGAATTCCCTGTCAATGCATTTCATGCATCATCAGTTGAAGTGAAACATATGAAGATAACGAACAGTATCCAAGATCAAAAGTTCATTTAAACATTACATAATAGGGGCAGAGCAAACATCGGAGGTGGGGTCAGGTGCCATGGAGGAGTGAGCATTCCCTGCCGACCGGTCACACCCGCCGTGTGCTCCTTGTCATGATCGGGAAATAACGGAAAAACGGAAAAATACATCGTCAATTCAGTGAATACATGGTGGACTAACAATTAGTATGAAAACATAGAAAATCAATGTGACCTTCAAATATGCTTAGTTGAACCTTAAGGCTCTTGTTTATTCTGTTCTTAAAAGCCACAAAATAGTGAGTGTTGACAAAGGAAGCAAAACGAGAGAGCAATATCTCAAAAAAGTGAAGTAAATAGTTATATATGACTATTGATCATAAATTCGCGTATTTTTACAAACAGGATGCATCTAATAACACAGGCTAAGAAACATCGAATCAGATAACGTTAACTTCTGTTAAGGTACATTGTACACGTTTGCACATGTATGTTACCTAATTAATTCCTACCTGGTATTTCTTTATTTTGTTAAAAATCAAAAGAAATTATCTGTAATATGCCTTTGAAATGTTTTTTATTCATAAAAAATGCTGTCAATGCTGTGCTGTCGTTTGCTGAAATTTACTAATAATTACTGTGTCGATCGTTGTTTTCATAGCCTGAAAAAATAATTACCGTATAAAGTGTTATTTTTACTACTGTAAATTTGTATGAATTTTGGTTCAAATACATGTAGGGTGATTTAATTTTTTTTACGAATTGAGCATGTCTATAAAAAATCAAATCATCGGAAGTGAAATCCCAGACCGATAGAAATAAATGTGCCTGAATAACCGGTTAACCGATGTAAAAATAAGATTTAAAAAATTTTTTACCCGTGTATGATGTGTTTATTTACTGTGAAATTACTAATTTTCGTTAGGGTTTGATTTTCGTGGTTTTCAAGGACAGACCCACGAATTTATGGCCAACACGAAATGCAATTTTTCACATATAATACTACTAAACAATTCTTCAACCACGAAATAAAACACCCATGCACCAATATATTTTCCTCAAACCACAAAAATTTGACCCTTCAAAAATATATGGTTTTACAGTAATTAATTACCTTTACATACTCACAGGCACTTGTTTCTGTAATAAATTTTTGACCCACAGTATAAAAATAACACGTGTCATTATTATACTATGGGTCAAAAATTAATTACAGAAACAGGTGCCTGTGTACATACCATATGCTCTTCACCTACTCCGTTTTTAATACACATTGTTATATGTAGGAATCATTATCGATGTGCACCACATGTCATATAAATTTTATCAGAGAACAAAGAGAGACAACTCAAACCATCATGATTTAATTGAAAGTATTATAGTGTATTTAAAAGTCGAAGTTATTTATTCGATCCAAATCAAATAGAAGAAAGGGTCAAAATTTGGAAAACGAGTATAATTTGAAGACCTGTAATAATCAAGTCATTATCAGAAATTATACGTCTCGTACGAGTTACCAGGTTATTGACGGTGTTTTTATAACTTAAGCAAGATAGGTAAGATTTACTTGTTTGATAATCGATGATTAATTTAAAAGTGTCCAAAAATACCAACAGTACTAAATTCTATATCCTTCAAATACTGAGATAAATAGCAATTATAGCAAATACTCTCATACAATGTAAAAAATTTAGGCGAGGCAATTTGATTTTTTTTTAAACTTCTGTTAAATTTTACGATTTTAAATTTTACGGATTTTTAAATCTCCTGAAAATATATAAAAAATTAGCACATGTAAAAATTACCCGTTACACGGTATTTGTTCTAAAGAAAGTATATTCTCAACAAATTCATTACATTCTACTTACAAAAAAATATTCTAAATGAAAATCTCACACTTTATTTGTTTCATATTTCATTTATCAATTGTATTATAATGATGATCTTTTCTTTTACATCATAATGTTGAAATTGGATCGTACGCGTTTATGTTTTTTCTTTATCTTTATTTTCTACTTACATGAAGTTTTCAATATCTGAGTTCTTGCAGTGGTTTTTCTCCACAACTACATCTTAAAACAAGTTTTTATTCATAAGGGCTAAGAAAATACTATCTCATATTTTTTCCACGTTTATTAGTACAGTGAAACATGTCTAATCTGACATGCACTGGGAGATAAATTTGGTGTCGGAATAGACAGGGTGTCGGATTGCAAAGTGAAAAAAAAAATAAATTTAAGTTCAACTTCATATAAATAAAAATATATCTGATAATACCGGCGTAATTGGTGCCCGTGGAAATTCCGAAAGAATGTTTGTAGACCTGACCTCCAAAAACTAAATAGATATTGTCCTCGAGAAACTCATTGAGCTTTAGAATACAAATGAACCACACGCAGATAACGAACAGAGTATCCAAGGTCAAAAGTCCACTAAAAATACGAAACAGGAGCAGAGCAAACACTGACCTCCAAAACATCAGAGGTGGGATCAGGTGCCTTGGAGTAGTGAGCATCCCCTGCGTTTCAAATTCATCATCCGTTAAGTTCAATGGTCGATTGAACTTCAAATGAACGTCAGCAAATACAGTCTATTTTTTCCACACTGAACTGTTGGCGGGTTTTCTATTCCTTCCCGGCAAGGAGCACGCAGCGGTTGTGACAAATCGATATGGGGTGCTCACTCATCCATGGTGCCTGATCCCATCTATGATGTTTTAAAGGTCCATGCTTTGTCTACTCTTGATCTGTATTGTTTTAACGGATTTTATAGCTGGAAAACTGTTTGCCATCTCCAAATATCTCACTGAAGAAATAATCAAACCATTTTAAACTACTGCGTTCTTAACAAAACATATCTTCGTCATCTTGATAAACTTTAATCTTTCAGTATGGAAGTTAAAAAATCAATGATTTTTTTAGATTTAATTTCAAAAATGAACGCAAACATATAACACATGCCGTATCATTAATTCATTTCTTAGAAATGGATACCATTAATGTAGATTAAACACAGATAAGTAAAAAGCAACATCATGATGTTATGAAAGGTAAAACATGAAAAGTAAAAAATATAAACATTTTACGAAGAGATAATTACATTGATGCATGACGACAATGAAAGATTAAAGAGAAAAAAGGTGTATTTTAGAATTCTTTTCAAATTTCATTTTAACACATACACATTAAATGCAATTTATATGTTAATGAGCGCATAAAAAAGCTTTTTTTATCACTACGTGTATCCTAAAAAAAGCTTAAATTGATTAATCAAGTGATTCTGCATCCTCTTGCTCTTCGCTTGCCTGGTAAAATTCTTCATTAATGCTAGTTTCGGTTCTCACAATTTCCTTGTCAAAAATCTTCTCATGGCTAATTTCTTTCTTTTCTGCATATACCATGCTGGATTCACTTTAAAAAAAAATAAAAGACAATATTATGCGGTAATGATATACATATACATTTCCTATCTATTACTTCTGATAATGAATAGGAAATGTATGCCTATTTAGGAGTTGTATTCAGGTTTAAGAAGAAGGTATTTAATTCTAAATCTTACCTAAGGTCTCCTAGCCTGAAATAAAAACAATAAACAATGATACTCCGTAACACAACAGCAACAAAGAAAATAAAAGATTGAAAGTGTTCTGTTGCAAATAAAATTGAAATTCGAAATCTCTTGGAAAAGATCGTCATTTTGTTTTACATTTTTATCTACGTTTTGCAATGTCTCCATTTTATCACTGTTATAACACTATTCTTGAAAGCTTAACAACCCACGACAATATTTTGATATTAAGGTTGGGTTGAGGGATTTTTTTAAAAAAGACTTTAACTTTTTAATCGTCAACTTCCCTTACTTATGCAGCAATATACCTCCATCGCCTGCATACGGAGTTTTTATTCCCCCGTTTATTCGATTTGCAAGAGCTTGATATATCTATTAACAATCTCAAAAAAGGAGATAAATTATTGAAAAACAAGTTAATGAAACAAGAATATCAGGAGTCTCGTTTAAAGTCAACATTTCGTACGTTCTATTGTTGATATAATGACTTTGTTAGTAAATACAATTTAGCACTGAGTCAAATGCTGACTGACTTTTTTTTTTCATACTAATAGTTATGCCATTATTTGCACACTGAATTGACGACGGATTTTTCCGTAATTTCCCGATCATGAAAAGGAGCACACGGCGGATGTGATCAGTCGGCAGGGGGTGCTCACTCCTCCATTTTACCTGATCTCACCTTTGATGTTTTGGTGGACAGCAATTGCTCTGCTCCTATTTTGTATTGTTTAATGGACTTTAGAGCTTGAATACTGTTCGTTATCTCCAAATACATTTGTATTTCATCTAAATCTCCTTTTTTCTATAAAACAGTTGCAGTCCATCTATTCAAGTCAAACAGCGGTACATGTACATTTGGTACGCTTATTTGGCAAAAATGAGTTGAATTGCACTCTTACTTAAGTTATGATTACTCACATATGTATATTTTGTCATTGCAGTCTGCCGATAGACTTTGTTGTAGAAACTTCTCAAATATTTAATTGTGCTTGTAATTGAAACTAATGTAACGAAATGAAATTATTCAACATTTATAAACCAAAATTATAAGCTTATCTGGTTAATGTATACTCTATATATCCAAATAAAATTATCATTTGTGTATCATTAATATTGAATGTTATTAGTGTTGCAGCACGTGAAAGGTAATGAATTGATTTCTTATCCAAAAATTTGACGACATATAATTTATGTTGCTTGGTACTTTTTTGTTAGGCAAAAAAGATATAGATAGGGAAAACGAATATAGGACAAAAAATGCGACCAAATGTGATTTTTCAAAATTTGAAAAAGAAAAAAAGAACAGGAGATGTGAAAGCAATGCTGAACATTCCTGAAAAAATAATCGGTCTAGTTGTTTCAAGTGTACTATGATAATGAATAACAATTATAAAAGGAATCTGCAGAAAAATGTAAGGTTTACGAAAGAAGTTTGAAGACCTCAAAAATGAATATCTAAATAGTGCAATAACGAAATCAAGCTTAGGGAAAAATATTAACATGAATATTAATTACTTTGAGACGACGATGTCAACCATGATGCGAAATTCTCCCCTCAGTCTCGTGCATCTTTGTCGATCATGCGTAGTTGAGCAATTAGATTCCATTTTTTTCCATAACTCCTGAACTTTTCCTACCCTTTCTTGCAGTTGTAAAAGTTGCGCTTTATAACTTTTCTTGAATTTCAGTATCTCCGTTTCTGTTTTGTTCATCTGAAAAAAAGATATATTTTTATCTCACACATTGATCATATGTAAAAGACACCAAATACAAATCCGCTTTATATTACTCACTCGAGAAAGAAACCGATGAAAAATCTATTGCTCTACCATATCAAAATCGTGAAAACTGCAACTTTTCTTTCGTTAACCGTCCCTATTTGATTAGCAATATCATTATCACGGGTATATAAAGTTTAAGTGGCAAGTTGATTCAAAGTGAAAGAGCGAGTTCTTCTTACGAACGATTTCTAAAACAAGCTATTCACAAGTAAGCTGATGATACAAGGCTAATTACAATATCATTGCGCTATATTTGCCAATTATTTATGTAATACAATATGTTATCTTTCATAAACAATGTTAACCCATTAATTTTATTTTAGAAATAAACAACAATATTTGAAAGTTCTCTGGAAAATGAAATTAGTTGGTCACGTGATTAAATCCTGTGAAGCCCGAATGGCTTTTCAGTATATTTGATCACGTACCAACTAAGTTCATTTCCCAGTAAACGTTTTTAACACTGTCGTTTATTACTGATATTTACATTTAAGACAAGTATGTTCCGTGTAAAACTGCATTTATTACACGAACGGACCGCCGTATTGCTATGTTGTGACGCGCAGTAACCTAGAAGTTAGTTTTGAAAGTTCATCTTGTTCCAACATTTGAATGCTTACGTTCATGTTTAGTAGTTCAGTTCAGGAAATATCTGTTTATAGTGAAGGAACAATGATTGCTGCTGAGAATAATCTTACTATTTCTTGAGGTCTCAATATATTTGAAGTCAAAAGCGGTGGTATCGCCTGTTTTACTTCATATAACTCCAAAGGAATTTCAGGTTTAATAGGTAAGTGTGATTTTACGCTACTTATAGTATTCAAAACATTATTCACATCGAAAGAAGATTTTTTTTGTACATCTCTTGATTGAAAAATATCCTTATTTTTTTAATCATTTTATCTTTTTCATCGTTATTGATTTAAAAATTACATTCCGAAACAAGTTGCACCGTAACAGAAATATGTAGACAAAATATCATCTCACTCTGATTCGGTCGCGCTTTGACCTTTGACCCCAAATAAAGTTCATACAGAATTGAACATACCATCATCTAAGAAAGATATTTGCAAATGTAAATATATTTGATTGACTACATATTTCTCCCTACATCCGATGATGGCAAATGGCACACAGCAAGGGTGACTGGTGAAGACGAGATGCCTTTCTATTAATGGCACCTGAGTCAATACACGATGTTTATTTTTTTTCATTTTGTCCTCGATTGCCCTAAAATTTTAGATTTTTGCTTTCTTTCTTTGCTCTGCTAGCAGCTTGTTCTGTTGAATCACTTTCGTTTTCTTTATATTTCATACTGGCGCAATTTCAACCTGCAAATATTTAAGCAATGGATCTTTATTATTTGAAAGATATAGCTTCCTTACTGCAACGCTGTTTGAAAGCAAATTGAGTAACGTGCGCTTACGCGTTATGAAAATTTGTTTGCACACACCTTGCAGTTATGAGACTATATCTTTCAAAAAATAATGACTCATTGCTTATATTTACGTTATACATTGTTTAACTCTCTGTCTTGACTGCAAATGTGATTTACATTTAAATTCAAAATCCATGTATTATCCTTCCTGTAAGCTACAGTGAATGGAAGAACCAACGTAACAGGTTTTGATCAATGTGAGCATGTTTTTTAATTTATTTTCGCGTATGACGTTGCACTTCCTCGGCGTTCAACTATTGTGACGTCAAAATAAAACACATGCTTTAACCCTTTGACCCCCTTTCCGTGTTATGGTGTTTTGAATGCCATAGATGTCCATTCACTTTTTATGCAAAGTAATATGTGTAATGTAAATATTTTCATATAAAACAAACACGTACTTTCATTTGATACTGTTGTGCAAGGTATCGTCGTTCTGCCTCGAGTCGAATGTTATAAATATTCCTTATGATATTTGTCGTCTGCATGATCTGTGCGTCCCAATACTGTTGAATTCTTGTTTTGTCAAATACCCACTCGTCATACATCCTCATTCCGATGGTCTGAAATAGATCATATGGTTAACGCAAAGTTATATTTTTGAATGATAAAAACTGTTTTACTTAGTTAAGGTAAAATAAGATTGAAATAAGATTAAAATAAGATAGAATATGATACAGAAATGCATATTCCACATGCCTGATTAAGTGTTGTTTTGAAGAAAGATAGTTCTGTACTGCACATGGCGAGTCGATTGTTGGTAGTCTTCAAAATCCACTCTTTTGTATTTGCAAATGTTACATTCCACTGTAAAAGGTGTTCATTTAATTGAACAATTTCATTAATTTTACGTTTAAAAATAAATATTGATTCAGTTACTGTACTTTGTGAATAAATAAATTTGATTTAAAAACCTCTTTCAATTCGCTAACTGTGGAAGATAATTTTTCATTGCTCTCCGACAGGGTGGCAACCTTCTCTTCTAGTGACTTTATTCTGCTATTTTTGTTTTCCAATGCTCTTTTATATCTGAAAAAAAAGGTAAAGTCATTTTGCCATATGAATTAGAAAGTTATTTTTACGGTTCCATATTATTTTGTTAAACACAATATCATTTAAAGAAGGAAAAGACTTGAGTAACAACCCTTGAAGGGTGTTAAAAACTGCCCAAGCTGAAGGTTAAGCTTTATTTTAGCTACATGTACTTTGATTTTAAGGATAAAAATCATAAACAATTTAAAAAAAAAACAGCAATATCTCGCATAGATTTCAATCTAGAGTTCAAATAGATAACCTAAATGATACTTGCCAAGTAAAATAAACCATAAAAAATATTTGCACAATTTTACACAGAATTACATAAGAAACGATACAAAATCCCTTATCTAAGTATCAAAGAAAATTTACGATTTCTTATTCAAGGGATTTCTTTTTTATTTTTGTCATTTCAAATCAAAGTCGATCAGAATATTTGTCAATCCAGGCATAGATTTTTTGTTTTTTTATCCTTAAACTATGGAATCCAGATAGGACCATGCAGTTCACTGTCGCACAACCTAGCATCAACTTAAGGGTCGATGATGCAATAATTCGATGGTGCGATATCGATGGTTGGATCGCACGATGAAGCGATAGTAAATATCGAGTCATCGTCATCGTACCATCGCATCATCGTCATCAAATAGCATGCCATCGTTATCGTGTCATCGCAATATCGCTCCGTCGTGCTATCGTTCCATCGTCATCGCATTGTCGCGTAATCGCATCATCATCATCATCGCGCTACCGTACCATCGTTTCATCGTTATCGCACCATGGCTTCTTCGTCATTGTACTATCGATCTAAACCACGATGGTGTGATGGTGTGATGCGATAGTGAATAACATGGCCAAATATAACACTATATGCTGTCATGAGACAGTAATAACGGCACTAAGGTGTTTGCCTCTAAATACTTACTCCTTCCAGGGGCGGATCCAGGAATTGAAGTTGGGGGGGGGCGCCAGATTTAGGCAGGAGGTCTGGGGGCCGCCTTGAGTTCCCCAGTGGGTCCAGGGCAAAGTCCTGGTGGGGGCCCAGGGGGCGAAGCCCCCGCAAGCTCATGGATTTTAGAGGTTTTGTAGGGTAAAAATGAGGTCCACCGAGAAGACATTTTAAACATTTTCTCGAAAAAACTGTTTTATGCTAACTTTGACAATTTTAGGGCGGGGGGGGGGGGGGGGGGGTGCCGGGTGCGCCCCCACTTAAATCCGCCACTGCCTTCATATTGGACTTTCCAAGGAAAAAGTCAAAATAATTCTATAATTATCTCCGTACATGTATTCGTCAAATTGAGCATAAAATTTTCAGGTGACCATATGATCTATGAGCCTCATAGATGTATTTTGTATACTTAATTCATTACCAGTCTGAAATAACAGAATTTAATTAATAAAGTAAATCACTTAACTAGATTCTGATAAATATTTTGCCCATAATTTGGAACTTTTTAAGTTTACTTTCTCAACCACATAAAATATTATTTTAGGAAAAAAAAAATCATTGAAAATACAGCCCAATGATTTGTAAATGCCTATCCCCCCCCCCTCACCATCACACACACACACTCTCTCTCTCTCTCTCACACATTTTTTTTAAAAATAGACCTAGATGGCAAAGTTATTTTAAAACATCGTTTATTATGATAGTTTGAAATTTGTTCTTGTACTAAACAGTTTTACGTGTGAACATCTTATTGAAAATTTCTACATTCACATTGGGTTTGCGTCACCCATTATCATATTTTTAGATGTCCACTCGGCACACCTCGGCCGATTCATACTTCATCTAATGAAGGAGACGGAATATGAGATTATTTAGCACATGTATGCTGACGATACAGTGTGGTCAGTTAAAATCATTTGTGTTTTAATTGGATTATATGGATTATATTTCATGAATTCGTTGTCACGACCTATGACATTCGGTAAGTACAAGATTTAGTATAGATTGCATAAAAATAAATAAATACAAATGGTTAGGTTGAAGTTCAAAAAGGGTCAAAGATCATCGCATGCCACAGTCGACAAATTTCACATTGTCAAGTTATCTCCCGTTGCGGACATTCAGTATATATACACTATTACAGGCGTAGATCCAGAATTTTTTTTTCGGAATGGGGGGGGGGGGGGGTGTCACACCGCAGTCAAAAAAAAATCCAGCCCATGATTTCCCGAGAAGCAAATAAAAAATAATAATAAAAACACTGATGGTGGGGTCCCTGTTTTCTAAGGGGGAGGATGTCCAAAGTCATTTTTATTCTCTTCAGTAAATAGTCTTATTTAAATAACTGCAAATTCAAGGGGGGGGGGGTGTCTGATCTCCCTAGCCACTGACTCCCTGTAACCTGAAATGACAATTGATCTTATGACTCCATATAATAGTAGAAAATTTTTCCATTTGACTATATATACATATTTTGTTTCCTGTGTTTATGTCTGTTTGTCTGTTCACAGAAACTTTAACCTTGCCCATATTTTAGTTTTAAGTGGATTGGGCTATACACATGGCTTCCACATTTCATAGGTAAATTTCTTTTGGCAAAACCTTTTAATGGGTACTACCAATTTTGACCTCTTGGTCTCTTGACCTTGGAGTTTGACCCACTTTTACAAGAAAAATACCTTAAACTTGGCCTAATTTAAGTTTTGAATAGTTGGTGCTAGGACTTTCATGCTTAACATGTGCAATCATTGTGAACTTTCAACAGGTATAAATATCCTTGACCCTAGAGTTGAACCCAATTTAACTTTAACCTTGGCAATGACTTTTGAACAGGTGAGGAAGTACTAGGAATTTCTCTCTTATTTCACATGTGTATTCCTTGTGACAAGACTTTCCCTTTGATACCAACAATTTTGACCCTTTGACCTTGAACTTGGAGTTTGACTTACATTTGAGAAACTTCAACCTTTGCCAAAAGCTGCCATAACAGTTGCTGTCACAACAAACAAACAAATTACTAAAAAAACACAGTATACATGTACATATTTTATATTCAACAGATATACTTCTGGTCATATCTCAAGTTCTCCCTTGAATCAGACATGGTGATATAAATATTTTAAAAATAATTATTATAAGAGTTGAAAAGGTTGTGCATATTAAAATATACTAAGCTCTGCAGATGAATTAGATATAACAGTTTAGCTTTATTTTGCTACCCAAAGCACCTTGATTAACTTAGTATTTACACATGTTACAAGCATACTGTTTTCTGAAATGTACTGTTTTCTGTCATCCATCTGTTTGTCTGCAAACTTTACACATTCTTAACTTCTTAAGAACCACTGAGCCAATTTCAACCAATTTACATGTAAATATGCAGGGGACTTTTTCCAACATAAATCTTCATCTCAAGAACAGCAAGGACATTTATTGTCCCCCATTTTTGCTAAAGGTAGGGGACATTAAATCTCATTTGTTTGTCAGTCTGTCCATCTGTCACAATAAATTTAACCTTGGTCATCATGGTCATATATTTTGAATGAGAAGAGACAGGACTTTTATATTAAACATGTGTATTAGTATTTAATAGGACAATACCATTCTAAATACACTATGATTTTTATTACCCATGACCTTGAAGTTTGACCTACTGTCATAAACAAATTAATTATTTTAAATTGATCATTTTGAAAGATAAATGAAAGGGCATTCATATTGTACATGCATGTATATTACCTGTGATAAGACCTTTCCAAATGTATCATGACTTTTTGACTCTGTGACCTTGACCTTGAAGTTTAATTTACTTTTCAATAATGTTGTATTTCCTTTTGATTGAGAAGAGATACGACTTTCACATTTCAAGTGTACATTACCCATAAAAGATGTTTCCCAACATGCTATGATTTTTTACTCCTTGACCTTGATGTTTTACCAAAATTTCAAAAGAGTGAACTCTCCCAAAAGAGGATTAGGCCACTGTGTAAAATGAAATAGGAGTATAGGGAAAACAGGGCTTTTTGTATAAAAACGTCATTTTTCCACCCCTATTTGACACCCCAGGGCAAAATCAAAATTCCAAAACCTTACTACACATTTACATGACCCCATCATCCATCTCCCAAAAGATGATTTGGCTGCTGAATAAAATGTAAGAGGAGTTCAGGGAAGATGGGGCTTTTTGCATAAAAAACGTCATTTTTCGACCCCCAATTGACCCCCCGGGGCAAAATCAAAATTTAGAAGCCTTACTACACATCTACATGACCCCACAAACCAACTCCCAAAAGATGATTAGGCTGCTGAATAAAATGTAAGAGGAGTTCAGGGAAGACGGGGCTTTTTGCATAAAAAACGTCATTTTTCGACCCCCATTTGACCCCCCGGGGCAAAATCTAAATTCCGAAACCTTACTGCACATCAACATGACACCACCAACCATCTCTCAAAAGATGATTAGGCTGCTGAATAAAATGTAAGAGGAGTTCAGGGAAGAAGGGGCTTTTTGCATAAAAAACGTCATTTTTCGACCCCCATTTGACCCCCTGGGGCAAAATCTAAATTCCGAAACCTTACTGCACATCTACTTGACACCTTCAACCATCTCCCAAAAGATGATTAGGCTGCTGAGTAAAATGTAGAAAGAGTTCAGGGAAGACGGGGCTTTTAGCATAAAAAACGTCATTTTTTGGCCCCCATTTGACCCCCCGGGGCAAAATCTAAATTTTGAACCCTTACTGCACATCTACATGACCCAACCAACCATCTCCCAAAAGATGATTTGGCTGCTGAGTTGAATGTAAGAGGAGTTTAGGGAACAAGGAGCTTTTTGCATAAAAAACGTCATTTTTCGACACCCATTTGACCCCCCCGGACAAAATTAAATTTCCAAAACCTTACTGCACATCTACATGACACCACCAACCATCTCCCAAATTATGTTTAGCCTACTGTGTAAATTGTAAGAGGAGTTCAGGGAAGACGGGGCTTTTTGCATAAAAAACATCATTTTTCGACCCCCATTTGACCCCCCCGGGGCAAAATCAAAATTCCAAAACCTTACTGCACATCTGCATGACACCACCAACCATCTCTCAAAAGATGATTAGGCTGCTGAATAAAATGTAAGAGGAGTTCAGGGAAGAGGGGGCTTTTTGCATAAAAAACGTCATTTTCTGACCCACATTTGACCCCCCGGGGCAAAATCTAAATTCCCAAACCTAACTGCAAATCTACATGACACCCCCAACCATCTCTCAAAAGATGATTAGGCTGCTGAGTAAAATGTAAGAGGAGTTCAGGGAAGACGGGGCTTTTTGCATAAAAAACGTCATTTTTCGACCCCCATTTCACCCCCCGGGGCAAAATCAAAATTCCGAAACCTTACTGCACATCTACATGACCCCACCAACCATCTCTCAAAAGATGATTAGGATGCTGAATAAAATGTAGAAGGAGTTCAGGGAAGACGGGGCTTTTAGCATAAAAAATGTCATTTTTCGACCCCCATTTGATCCCCCGGGGCAAAATCAAAATTCCGAAACCTTACTGCACATCTACATGACACCACCAACCATCTCCCAAAAGATGATTAAGCTACTGTGAAAAATGTAGGAGGAGTTCCGGGAAGAAAAGTGTGACAGACGGACGGATGGACGGACGGACGGACGGACATGAGTAACAACAATATACCCGAACTTTCTTTAGAAAGTGCGGGTATAATGACATAATATGACACAATATATCCGGATTCGATATTAAAAAGTCACAGTAGCTCAGTCAGAGCTTTAAATGCGAGGCCCCTTGTCACGGTAGGCAATGGCACGATTAAGAACTCTCATTCTACTATAATTATTGCCAAGATCAAAGAAAAGCCGCGGACATTATTCTCCAATAAATCTCGAACGTCATCAAAAATTTACCAGATCAGAATCACATATCAAACCTGTCCAGTTGAAATGTACATTTGACTTAAGCATGAAATACTTATTTAGACCATTTATTTAGTGATAAAGTGGTAATACAGGAAACTGATTTTGTTATTGTATATTCAAAAAGATTAATCTAAATAAGCTTTAAACAGATTTATAATTAATAAAAGGCTAATTTTAGTACAGGGAAAGCACAAATCGTCAGCATTCTATTCACAGGTAAACAAACAAATTTACACCCTGGTGCTAAATGGAACAGCGTTTTCGCAGCATGGTGACCTAATTCGTTTCGAAACGATCAGTCGTATTTTATAGCTGCTAGCACATGTAGTAGAATAGAAATAAAGTCCTTGTTGTCGTGAATGTTGCAGAATTACCTCAATCTCGAAATGTTGTTTGAAATATAAAAGCCTCGGCTAACGGCTCGGCTTTTATCTTTCAAACAACGTTTCTCGACCTCGAAGGTTATTCTGCAACATTCACGACAACAAGGATTCATTTCTTAAATATTCAATGGAATTGAGTGCCAAGCAAGGGTCTAAATTTAAAATTTTTCCCTAGTAATGAAGAAGCTAATGAGTAAGGAGCAAAAAAATCCGTATAGGGTCATTAATCAATATACAATCATTCGACCATATTCTGTGCTTCACGTTTTATTAAATACATTTACAAACCTTATTTCATTCTTTTCAAGTTCTTCGATTCGTTCACGCTCGTTGTTGCAAACTATTGAAACATCCGTGAATCTGTCTTTCGTTTCATCCCACTGTAGCTGATATTGAGATCTGACCCTCTCTTCTATACTGATTTCTTGTTTTGTAAACTGATCAACCGTTGTTTTCAACGAAGAAATCCTTTCATGGAGTTCCTGAATTCTTGGATGATAATACGATACATTTCGAATCAAAATCTCAAGGTCCTCGCGTAACTGATAAATATCTTCTATTTCTAGGATGTCGCCTTCATCAGTAGTTGACATGTCACCCAAAATCAACAAAAGTGAGCGAACATTGAAATCAATGTCTGCATAAATGTGCGACTGCGGCACACAAGGTTGGGGACAGCTTTCCATTTTGGAGTGTATTTTAAACTATAGATAGAACTCATAGACATCCTTAATTAGATAAGCTGCACTGTGCACAATTTCCCAGAAAAGAATGAATGTCTACGGTTTTTTTGTGTTTCTCAGAAGCTGTGCATTCGTATGTAAATTAATTAATACATTAAAGGTGAAAAACATAAAGCATGTTTTTTTAAGGTCTTCCGTCTTCAGCGGAAGACCTTTCTGTTATTCTTAGGTTTCTTTTTCACTTTTATTATTGTTTTTTTTCTTACCGATTTTGTGCACGCGATTTCTCCAAAACGGCTTGATGAATTTTCATGAAACTTTCAGGACTTATGTACCATCACTTGAACCTTATGCGTTTTTTTTTTCTTTTTTGATAACATCACTTCCGGTCTGAGATATTGCCGATTTTATGAATTTTAAAGGGTCAAGTTTTCCAGAGTTTTTCTGGAAAATGAGTTAAAATAGAAACATGAAACTTTCAGATATGATAGACCTATGTCTGTAGATGTGCCTTTCGCAATTCGATTTTTCCGGAAACGCCGCACGTCGGCGCTCGCAATGGTCCGAAAATAGTCCTGTCGTGAATTTCAAAATTTCTAACACCTTTTCTTCGATATCTTTTTACCTAGAAATATTTTGTAAAAATATATAGAATAAAAGAAGTGTGGAATTCCAAGATCTTTCAAATGATATCTCAAAAAAGGGGCTGGCCCTTAAAATTAAGGGCCTAGAGGGGCCGAAAGTTTTTTCTTTGTATCACAAAACGTATTAAGAATTTGTAATACGTCAAAGAAGCAAAGTTGTTCAAAATATCAAACTCAATCTATTGGAGTCGTCAAAGTGCGTCCGGCGTCGTCACTTCCGGCCAAACCGGAAGTAATCGAAAAACGTGTATTTTTGCTGTTCTTGACAAGTTTTTGGGTAACATACGTCTCTGGGAGCTTAAAAATTAATTTTCCGTCCGTCGTCATTACTTCCGGTCAAACCGGAAGTAGCCAAAAATGGCTTATTTTTGCATTAATTAACTCAGCTTTAGAGGATTCAAAGCATTTTTGGGCGTTATTTCTCATTTTTGTTAAAAATGAAAGCTACTTCCGGTCAAACAGGACGGAAGACCTACTCGTTGCTTTGCAACGAGCTTTGCTCTAGTTTTTTTTTGTTTTTGTTTTTTTGCGAAATAAAAATGGGGGCTATCAACCTCTTTATAAACATTTCAATTCGTCTGATATGTCTATCCAACTTTAACCCACTAGAAATACTCCATCTAAAGGATAATGAATATATATTACTTTTTAAGAGAAATCTACAGGAAATAATTGAAATCATTCATTAACTCTTGGATCCATAATAAAATCTCAATGAATTTTACCATACTTTGAGATTTTAAATTGTGTTTCGGAAAATTTGTAGAAATATGGATTTACTCAGTATTAAATGGAAAACTGAATTCTCTTTAATGCCTTCATATGTTTACAAACTGGGAAGTGTATTAGCCAGCACTTTGTTATGAAAGTGCAGAGACAATATTAATGATCAATTCATATTAAAATTTATAGTGTTCTAAATAAACATTTGAAGTATGAATTCCATCAATTTTTACTTTTTTGTTATTTTTATGACACGGAATCACTGGTTCATGTAAGTAAATCGTTCTTACGCACTAGTTTTACAAAATTAGATAAAAATTAAAACATATGAATAGTTTATAAATTATAATCAAAGACCTAAAAATGCATTGTTTATTTTTTATTTAATGTCAAGTTTAGAGAGAAAGGGTTTGTGGAGAGGGATGCTTACTTCTCATGTGTTCATTGTGATCTTAGATCGCCCTGCTCTCAACCTGTAATGCTAGATTTGAATAAATGATCAAAAAATATTCCTTATCTTCATATTTTCAAGGTTAAAAAAGCGGTATGAAACATGCAAATTGTTATGTAATTGTTTTAAAATCTCAAAAGACTTCTACGCTGGTAAATACACATGCGCAGATAGGAGTATTCATTGGCTATTTGATTTCAAAACTGATATCCAAATAGACGGGACTGATTAAAAAGAATACTCGATAAAATGATTAATTACTAATCGTAAATCAAATTTGCGCGGTTTATATTTATGCATTCAAAAATGCATGAGCATTTTGATTTTTTTTTCCTTTTCTTGAATCCAATATTTGTTGAAGGATAATTTAAAAGTACGCTTAAACAGATACAAATTGATATCTTGACTTTCTGCTGATATAGATGATTTATATAAATTCATATCAAGCAAGCATGCCTGACGACTGTTAACACTGAAACAGAAAGAAACATTTTAGAAAACATTCAAACCCAATCAATCTACAAACTTTTTACATTAAGAGTTTAGATTTTTAAGGACGAAACTGATATTAATGTATAAATTACTGTAACCTAATTTGATGGGTTTAGCTAGAGTTTAAGGATATAAGAAACTTTTTCTCAGCAATGTTCTTAACAATTTTTTTTATAATAAAAACTTCACGACATGGGATACATGTACAACTGAACAAGTGTTGGACATTATAGCAGTCTTTTCACCCCGTTGCCTTTTGTTATTTGGGGGATTTTGGGCCATAATAAGAATATACACATTACCTATTAGTGTGTCCAATAATGATGCTAAATTGCATTTGTAGATCGAAGTTAAAAACTGTCAGAATTTTTCGGGCATAATGAAATAAACAATTTCTTCGTTTTAAATTTTCGAGGACATAATTATGAATGTACTTTATCTGGCTTAATGGAGTAAATACTGTCATTTTTACCATATTCTGTAAATGTTAGCATTTCAGTACTTTATAGCCTTGCAATATAAAACATTATTATACTTTAAACTACTTTACTACTAAGCTTTTTTACTAATAATTATTGTAAATATTGCACCATGGTAAGTGACGCATACTTTTTCAATGTATCTTTACTAATCGAATTTCGAAGAAAAACAGCTAAAAAGGAATATGATTTTTGGTACATTATTATTTTACAATTTTTAAATGGATGCATTTAAAATTTAATTTCTAATATTCTTGTGTCACCCTGAAATTTAACACTCTTTATCGAAGAAAGCTTTTTATAATAAACAACTAAAACATTTCAGCTTCATAATGGGGGCATAACTTTAAATACTCGTCCGTCCGTCCATCTGTTAACTTTTCTCATTTTCAACTTCTCAATAACCACTGGGCCAATTTTAACCAAACTGGGTACAAAGCATTCTTGGGTGAAGCGGAGTTTAAAATGTTAAAATGTAGGACCAAGCCTCCTTCCAAGGGAAGATAATCCAGAAAATAAAAGCGGAAACTCATGTGGAAGCATCCTGGGATTGTGTAGATTCTTAATTATTCAAATTATGACCCCCGTGGTAGGGTGAAGCCACAATTGGGAGTCAAAGTTTTACATTACACTATATAGGAAAAATGTTTAAAAATCTTTCTCAGGAACCACTTGACCAGGAAAGCTGAAACTTATGTGGAAGCATCCTGGAATAATGTTGATTCTAAATTATACAAATCGTGACCCCCCGGGGTAGGGTGGGGCCACAATAGGGGGTCCAAGTTTTACATTAAACTAAATAGGAAAAATGTTGAAAAATCTTTCTCAGGAACCACTTGGCCAGGAAAGCTGAATCTTATGTGGAATCATCCTGGAATAGTGTTGATTCTAAATTGTACAAATCATGGCCCCCGGGGTTGGGCGGGGCCACAAAGGGAGTCCAAGTTTTACATTGAAATAATATATATGAAAAATCTTCTTCTCAAGAACGACTGAGGCGGAAGAGTTGCAACTTGGAATATGGAAGCATCCTGGTATAGTGTAGATTTTAAAATTTCCAAATCGTTCCCCTCGGAGCATAGGGTTGGGCCTCAATAGGTATTACAATGGGGAGAATGTGGTGAAGAATAGCATAGTCAAAATTACTCAGGTGAGAGTTGCGGCCCGATGAGCCTCTTGATTTTGGTAAAGTTCTTTATCTTACCTTGAAATTCAATATTATTCTTTACCGAAAAATCTTGGTAAAAATTGTGCCGTTATATTGGAAACATAACTTTCAAGTATCTATATTTATCGTATTTCAAAGAAAAACAGTCATAAAAGGAATATATATCTTTTTGTGCGTGCTTTTCTGCTAATTTAACAATTATACATTTAATGATCTTTCTGTGATAATCTTATTTCGCCCTTCTGAGTCGACATTATTCTTCAATTGACAGTCTGAATATTGTCTTGCAGTACGTAATTTAAGTTATGTAATTTAAGGTATCATTTTTAAACATCTTTTGGGATATGAATACTTGTCGGTCACGAGATAAAATTCCATAAAGCCCAGAGGACTTTATTGTTTTGATCTTGTTCCAATTCACATTTATATTATAGGCCGATACATGTTTTAAATTGAAATCTAAATACTTACATTTTTTGTGACTTATTCATTTTCTATGTTTGCCTGATTATGATTTTAAACGCGTAAAATATTTTATTTTTCGAGCTCAACGACACGTTTGTAGTCCATTGATTGCGCGTCGGCCATTTATGACGTCATTGAGAAATTACAACGAACGTTTATGACGTGAGGAACCTAAATTTACACGGTTGTAGATACGCATTGCTTTGTATGGTGTTATATTAAAGAAAACTTTTGCAAATGTAAAAATTGTGATATTAATCATTACTTCAATTCATTCTAAATTAAGCCCTCCTTTGCGCATCATATTTTAAGTCCAGTAATAATTAATTAATTAATTATCGTCATTTCTTACATCGATTTTTATAGTACATGAACATAGTAAAAATTGACCGTTCTAAGAACTTGGCGTTGTGTACCAAAACTTTTTTCGAGACATAAACTATTTATTGTGATTGGTCGTTAGGCGATGCTCACTCCTCCATGACACCTGATCCCACAACTGATTTTTTGGAGGTCGTTGTTTGCTCTGTTCCAATTTTTAATTGTATTATAGACTTTTAAGCTTGAATACTGTTCGTTATTTCCATATATTTCAATGAATATGCTTCGTTTACTTTTTTTCTTTTTTATTTTCATACCTAACTTAAGAGCTCTGAAGTTTTTGTTTTTGATTATTACTTTCCTTTCGTTTTTATTTATCTTTATTGCCTGTATCACCTTATAACGCTGTTTTCTCCTGAACACATTGGCGTTAGATTTATGTTGCTAAAATTTATACTTTTAACGTCAATACTGCTCTTGCTTTATAAATGTATAAGGTTAAACGTCATCAACATTACATGTACGTCTTAACGAATGTGAGACATCAAAGCTAAATGATTTGCCTTTTAAGTTAAATCAGGGTTGTTCAATCAGTCTGTCATTTTCAAATTATCTTTGAAAAAAAGGAAAAAAAGTTTCCTGTCAATTAACATTTGTATATTTTCATTGTGATTTCCCTCATTTTTACAATAAAATAACACGTTTGAAGATACACTCATGATTTTCTAAATTCTCAAAAAATCATTTTTTTTTTATTTCATGAATAAATTAGCGATTTGCACTGTTGAAAATGTAAAAGATTTTATGAACGAGTGCATCGCTAAAGTTGCGAATTTAATTTTCAAATATTTCTACGCCTCATAAGTCCAAGAATAGAAATAAGTAAAAGAATTAAACAATAGAGAATAATATATTGATTTTCAGATACAAATTTCTTTAGTGCTAACCTGATAATGTTGTTTTACCTTGTTAATCTGGCATAACTTTTAGTTTACCAAAAATTATCTCCTTTTATCATGTAGCACGACATTGCAAACTAACTTTAAATTCAAAGTATTTCTTCATAGAGCAGTGCACCGTGTGTTGTTTATCTATTAACAGGGTACCTGTATCTTGAATAGTGTTGAGCATAGATAACTCTCTGACACATACTTTTAAGATTTACAAATGCTAACTGAGGTTTTTTTTCATACCGATTGTTAGGCCATTATTACACACTGAGTTGTCCACGGATTTTTTTTTCGAACATGACAGGGGTATACGGCGGTCACGACCGGTCGGCAGGGGATGCTCACTCCTCCAGGGCATCTGATCCCACATCTGATTTTTTGGAGGTTAATGTTGCCTCCGCTACTAATTTATAATGTTTAACAGTTGTTTAATGGATATTTGAGCTCGAATATTATTCATTTCTCCAGATATTTCAAACAAACTTTATTATTACAATCCTTTTTCTTCAAGATTTTTAAGTCGCCCGCGTGGCGCAGAGGTTAGAGCGTCTGCTCTAGAGTCGCGAAATATTGCGGGCGACGCAGAGGTTAAAACGTCTGCTCTAGAGTCGCGAAATATTGAGTTGATCTTTATGTCGCGGGTTCGATTCCCACCGTGGGACGTGGAGACCGTTCCTTCGGATGAGACCATATAAACCGAGGTCCCGTGTCGCAGAAGGTGCTAGTACGAAAAAGATCCCTCCCTGCTCAATGGCCCTCAGTGCCGAGTATAGGAAATTTGCAGTTCTCTACCGGCAAATGGTGGCGTCTCCATATGAGTGAAAAATTCTCGAAAGTGACGTTTAACAATATATATAATCAATCAATCAATCTTTTTAAATGGATGAATTCTTATTGCTGTACAAAAAAGAGCATGAAATGTATATAATTATTGTACTCAATTTTCCTATGTGAAGTTTTCTGCAAATTTCTTTTTATTTTCACTGAATTGACTAACTTTAGTTATTACTGTTCATACATTGGGTAGTATTAATATAAAAACAGAAATTACGTTTTAAAAGTTTTTTGGGGGGGTGTATATCAATCACAAGAAAGCAGTAGTACTTATGTAAAAGCTAAAAATAACATACGGTAATCGATCCCAAAAAAATCTATAATAATACAAACTAGTGCTAATTGTAACGGGGACCGTTACAGATGTTCCCCAAACGCTCCCCAACTCCCTTTTGGTGCCATATTCCCTGTAATCTCTATTAGATAAGAATTACTTTATGGAATTTAGACTTAATCAAAGTTTTCCCAGAAAAATACAAAATATATTTAAAAATAGGCATTGCACGCGTGTTCATGTGCATAACGACCATATTATCTTGTCTACACTATCTCAAATTTTAATATACTTAATATCAAAGCATTTAATCTAAAAGTATTAAAAAATTCACTCATTCGAGTGTATTTTTAATTTTACTCATTTAACGTGCACGCACGTGCAAAATGACTACACTTTTTTGTAGGTGTCCTTTATATTTATCTATGTTCTAAATCCCATCCTGTTTGTAGAAAAACAAGGGATTTATAGCCATTTGAAGTTTCAGCCAATCAGATTACAGCACACATGCATGCGCGTTATTTCAAAAATTTTTATCTTTATCGTATTGAAGGATATCTAAATGAATGACTATATTTTAAAATTCCAAACATTTAGTCAAAAAACAAAGGAGATATAGTCATATAAAGTTTCAGCCAATCAGATTGCAGCACACGTGCATACGCGTGATTTCATGAGTTTTTTCTATATCATATTTTAGGATATCTTTATGCATGACTATGTTTTAAATTTCAAAGCATTTCGTCAAAAAACAAAGGAGATATAGCCATTTAAAGTTTCAGCCAATCAGATTGCAGCACACGTGCATGCGCGTGATTTCATGAATTTTTCTATATCATATTTTAGGATATTTTAATGCATGACTATGTTTTAAATTTCAAAGCATTTCGTCAAAAAACAAAGGAGATATAGCCATTTAAAGTTTCAGCCAATCAGTTTGCAGCACGCGCGCATGCGCATGCTTTCATGAAATTTTTTATATATCATGCTGTAAATCTTCATAACGTAGGTCTATGTTCAAAATTTCAAAAGATTATGACAAGAAACACGAAAGATATTGAGACTTTAGTTTCAGCCAATCAGAGCGAAGCGCACGTGCATGCGCGTGAGATCTTGCTGTTTTGACCATGCCATCATGTCTATACTACTAATGTATCCTTACATTATGAGTTTCAGAAAAATTCATCAAGAAAAAGAAAAGTTACAGCAATATTCATTATATTGGTTATTTCACGTGTTGCACGTGCGCGCTCTTGCAAGCACGTGCGCGCAAAATGACCTTCGTTCCGCAAATCTACATAACATCCCTACTGACCCTAAAAAGGTTTTACCTAAGTCGGATGTGTAGTTTACAAGATCACTCGCGGACAAAATTTTCCCAGGAAGAAAAAATAATAATAAGAATAACTAGATGCGTTCTTGTTGCTAGAGCAACAAGTGGTCTTCCGACCGACTTTTGTTAGAGTTCTATGCTGCATCATCCCATGAAATAGATTTGAGAATGTATTTTTTTGTTTACGTTTATTCACAGCAGTCTCTAAACATACGTCATGATAATTACAGGTATTCCTCAAAAATCTCAAAAAATAGCTTTTAAAAATCTGCAAAATATTCCATTCGTGTTATAAAAGAGATAAAAGTCATTTGCAACTCAAAAAAGACATAAACAAAGAAAAAAAATTTCAACGCCCACAGCGGGATTCGAACCCCCGACAGTGGGACAAAGTTTGGTTCGATCATATCTTTTCAATATATGCACGCATCAAGATTCTGAACACATATTTAGAATTCTCATAAGACACTCTATCAACCCTGTAAATTCTAAAAAAAAATATTGAAAAACAAAAAAGTTGAGAAATGGGACTTTTTGAATTCACTTCCGTTTGCGACCGGAAGTGCCGACACCGAAAAATAAAGGTCGTTCCCCATAATGAAGTTCGATGTTCTATCACCTCAGTGAGTTTCACTTTCATATCTTTAGCCGTTCTCGAGAAAACTGCTGGACAAAATGCCTTTTAAAAAATACAAAAATCCCCAAAAATCGCGAACGAAAGTAAATTTTGAAAAAATGAAAAACACGTCTGGAGATATTCTCATGATGCATCATCCCTGTAAAAATCTTCTTAATCCGTCCACGCACAGCTGAGATATCGCCCTAACTATGAAAAAAGAAAAATAATAATAATAACTAGAACCGATCTCGTTGCGAGCAACGAGAGGTCTTCCGTCCGTTTCAGGAAAAGAACCTAAAATCGAGCCGAAAAAGTGATCAAAAAATTTGGTCACAAAAGAAGATTGAACCCAGTTTGTCAGCGTGAAAATCCAACGCACTTTTTTACCTTTTGTTTTTGCCAACGCTATTGAGTCACTGCTCTAAATGTACTTATATATACTTCTTCAACAATGCACCTGTCTAAAAAAAAATACGAAATGCTCGGTTCTATTCATAATTTCGCGCCCACGAGCAAACCTTCGCGCCTTTCTTTAGAATATTCCAATAAATAGGTATGATAACTTCAATAAAATCAAGAAAAAAGGAACGTTCTTTAAGCCTAAATTTTGAGGTTTAGAAAAGTATATTTAACGGATTGTACATATTTTATATATAATATAGGTTAGTAACAGAAAAGAACTGAAATGGTAATCATTTTTAACTTTTTTTTTAATTTCCCGTTTATCCCCAAACTGAACTAACCCGATTCGTTGCATCTTCATGAAAAGGTAGAAATGGTTCGCTGAAAGACATGTCTCGCCCTACGACGGTCAAAGAATCATATATCATTTATGTTCAGTGTTCAGTGTTCAACTTTAAATATCTTTGAGAAAAGAATGTTAATATAAACTTAATTAAACGGTGTTTTAAAATATGATTTTTTTATTTTTGTCTCTTCTGTTTGTTTAATATGAGACAAGTGGGCATGGAAAACAGTGGTTACGTTTTATACTTACCATATACATCGATATTGTTTCTTGAAAAACTATTACTTATAACCATGATTTAAATCTGTTTTTCCCATCGTGCAAAAACAAATTATAGTAGGTATCTCTCAAATGCATATTCAGTCTTTTCTTTTTCTACTTTGAGAACGAGCCAAAACCAATAATAGAAAACGTTTGAAAAGACCC
>NW_026927977.1:0-33534 GCF_032062105.1 Saccostrea cuccullata | reverse complement strand
GTTGAAAGTTGTGTGAATATATGAAATTAATTTTGCAGGTTTTGAGTGAATTTCCTTTACACACGTTCTTTGTTGTGACGTATACGATTCCAGTGTACTTCTTGGTAGGGTTTTCGTTGGACGTGTGGGTGTTTTTCCGAGTGTTCGCTTTGAATTACTTGATGGTATATTGCAGCCGATCTCTGGCCATGTTGTCCTCTAGTCTAACGCCAACATTCACGATGTCTTGTTTCATTGCGCAGACTTTCTTTTCAATGTACCTCATGTCTGCTGGATTTTTCATTAATCTTGAAAATATATTTGAAGGTGAGAACTGCAAATTCATCTACATACAAGATTTGGTAATATTTACTTGCGTATTATTGTATTTTGCACCACCTTGCATTCCGAAGAAACTCGTGATTAAGATCGCTAACAAGAAAATTTTGACCCTTTTAATTAAAACGGAGATAAATCTTCGAGGAATTACAAAACTTTAACTAAATGACAATGTATTAGTGTAGCAAAATTGAAATATCCAAAACAAGAATCTTCCCCCAAGCCCTCAAAAATAACTTGGAGAAAGACACGTTAATATTATTAAAGTCAATTTCATTGTTTGAACTACATGTATCTTGCTAATATACACGTACACAAAACCTAAAAGTTAACAGTATTTCTGTCTATGAATGTGATAGTCTCGTTTTTCATTTTCACAGGTCTACAGTGGGTGTCAAAAGTATCCTACCTAAAGTGGGGTTTCCAAGGATTGTGTCAGACAGAGATATCTAGACTGAACTTTACATGCAACCTGAATGACACTCGTCAGTGCATCAGTACCGGAAATCAAGCACTGCATCTCTACTCGCTAGACGGCAGTACTGTCTCCGACTCGTGTCTCGTGATTTTAGCCTCCATTGCTGTTTATTTGGTGCTATATTTCATAGCATTGAAATTTATACCACAGAAACCTCATCAAGTTTGATTAATTTATTTTTTACAAACTTATTATTGTTAAAAATCAAAAGAAGCGTAACTGTGAGTGCCTTTTGTCAAAAAAGGTTTTTAATTTATTGCATACTCAGCGGGATTGTCCGTTTATTTTTAAATGATGTACTTAAACACTGGACTCTAGTCATTGAACCATTTTGGTAGTCTGTTTGTGCATGCATATAAGTATTGGTATTTTTGAATCATATTGATGTCAAAAAGGTTTTACAAAAATGTATACCCTTGTCTGCAAGTTGTTACGATACGACAATGTATCGTATTGTAGCTGCAGAACTGCAGCGTTATGGTTTTTAATATGTTACTCTATGGTCAAAGACAAATATAATGTACCCTGGTAAAAACCATAAAGCTACAGTTCTGCAGCTAATCGTGTTGTAGAAGAAGGAAGAAAGCAGTCATCGGATGCAGAACTTTCATTTTTTGTGCCAATTGTTTTCCCCACAAATTAATGCCATATTGTGGGTTGATATGTCATTTTCAATGTTGTGAAGTGATCTGACATTTTGCTTCGTTTTATTTAAAGTACGTCATCGATTGTTGAAGACAACGAATGTTCCGTTAGCATTTGTTTAATTCATGTACCTTTGTTTTTCTTCATGTTCGTTGTGCTTTCATTGAAATAAAATCTATAACATTCATGTACATCAACTTTATAGTCCGGGATGATGAATGTCAGTTGCTTAATCATAAAGAGTTACTATTGTTTTATTTTATAAACCCCAGTATTGTTCGGGATGCTTCTATTACCAATTACCAATTATTTCACACACAAAAAAATCCAACGCCATGCAAAACTAATCGAATAGAGCAATGGCATTTTAAGGTGGAATAAAGTTAACTAAGAGAGATAACTCCTCTAAGAGAGATAACACAGTGCGGAAGGAGGTAAAAATTGATAACGCTGCTGAAATATCTGTTAAAATTCTGGGGAAAATATGCATCTATATGTTTTTTTTCCCTCAAAGTATTCTGAATTAGTTTTAATTTATTCTTTATTTTTTTGTAAGATGATGCGTTTACATTCTGTGATAGATAGAGAATACCCCCCTTTTTAGGGTGGGGCTCGGGGGTTGGAAGTTAACTAAATAATCTCTAAATCTTACCCCAAACATTTTAGAACTCTGGGTCGGTCACATTTATTGTGATGTATCATTTGGAGGGGTGGGTGGGTAATGGATCATTGCATCAGACATAAAGCAAAATTGCTTTATAGTGTCCTCTACAAAAATTTGAATTTTTTTAATTAAAATTTGTCATATACAAATTTTAATTTAAAAAATTCAAATTTTTGTAGAGAACAATAGGTATTTGATTATTTCAAGAAAATAATTTTCTTCTTAAACATGTTAAATATTAACATATTTCTCTTACTCGTAATGGTTTCCTCCTATGTATATCAATAAATTCACTTGCTAAACCTATATGAAAAGCTTTTCAAATTATTTCAAACGTAAATACAAGTTAATTACGGACAAGACTTTCTTTTCAAAAGTGTAAATAACATTAACCTGGAAATAATCCCGACCTTTAATATGTTCGACCAGTAATCCCGTGTGGTAAATTGGAACCCCTTCCTTCAGCGAAAACCGTAAAGTAAACAAAACCCAACCTCCCCGAATTAACTGCTGTAAGTGTTTTAAACGAAGAACAGCTCGGAAATCGGGACATAATAAAATATTCAGGAGAAACTGCTAAATCTTCCCTGTGGACCAATCAACCACCCCAAATGTTCTTCGTCCCGGGTTCGTCATGGTTAGATATGCATTTTAATGGTACCGTGTGTTGTAGCGGTCCACGATATTGACATGGAAGCTAATCTTTGATTACCCGCTTTATTGACCGGCGCTCTTAGTTTTACTTCAAATCAAACCTGGTAATATTGCTCCAATTCCGTTACACCTTCGTAAGGCTGGCATGTCACGACCCTTTAAACACCGTGGTTGACATACGTTTTGGACTGTGTTGTGGAATACTTATTTTGATTTTTGGAAATATTAATGTCATCGTCTGAATAAGAATGGAAAAACAGCAGGAACTGTCCCCAGAGAGCAATGTAAGTATCGACTTTGGTCAAAATATTGTTACATGAGTTGACTCAGATAAATGAACCGCATTTTAATTTAAAAAAAAATTAATATTTTCCAAATTTAATTTTGACTTGTGTGAGCTTTTTTCCAAAAATAAAAAAAAATAAAATGCATATACGGTAGCAGCCAATGAAATGTATATTATAGGTTGTGAAAAGAATTCCAGATTAATGTTTATGAATTAAATAGCAATTAAATATTGCGAAAGTTGTTTAAAGGGATCGAGAACAATACAGATAATTATACATAAAGACCCGAGGCTAAAAGTTCACCCATCTATAATAAAGCATACAATGTTAAAAAATATTACGGGTGTTAGTCCGTTTTTAAAACCGTTAAATACTTTTATCTTGTCATAAATTGGCTGAATTATTTGAATAGAAAATCATTTCATCTTAACATAGTTTTTAGCCCAGTTTAAATATCCACGCCCCCACACAACTTTAAATTACTTCTTCAATGTTATCAGTTGTTTCTTCTCACAACGACATGCATGTATTTCAATTCCTCCAAAATTATAAATATATACCGGTCCATATCTAGAGCTTTAACTATTAGACTTGTTTTTTGTCCCCCGCTTGAAAAGTGGGGGATATTAATTTGGGTTTGTCCGTCCGTCCGTCCGTCCGTCTGTCCGTCCGTCCGTCCGTCTTTCTGTCTGTCTGTAACGCTTTCGTTTCCACACGATATCTCGAGAACCCTTTGAGCTTTTGCAACGAAATTTAGCATAGCAACTCCCTATGGACTAAAGAAGACCCCTATTGATTTTGAGGTCAAAAGGTCAAAGGTCAAGGTCATAAATAAGCAAATTCTGTCTGTTAAAACACTTTCGTTTCCACACGATATCTCTAGAACCATTTGAGCTATTGCAATGAAATTTTATATAACAACTCCCTGTGGCCTAATGAAGACCCCTATTGATTTTGAGGTCAAAAGATCAAAGTTCAAGGTCGTAAATTTACACATTCTGTCTGTGTGTAATACTATCATTTCCGGGCGATATTTCAAGAAGATTTTGAGCTTATGCAATGTAATTTTATACCAAAACTCTCTAGGACATCTCTCGCCCCTCTCAAAAAGCCCCGCCCCGTTTGTTGTCCCCCGCTTGAAAAGTGGGGGATATTAATTTGGGTTTGTCCGTCCGTCCGTCCGTCCGTCCGTCTGTCCGTCCGTCCGTCCGTCCGTCTTTCTGTCTGTCTGTAACGCTTTCGTTTCCACACGATATCTCGAGAACCCTTTGAGCTTTTGCAATGAAATTTAGCACAGCAACTCCCTATGGACTAAAGAAGACCCCTATTGATTTTGAGGTCAAAAGGTCAAAGGTCAAGGTCATAAATAAGCAAATTCTGTCTGTTAAAACACTTTCGTTTCCACACGATATCTCTAGAACCATTTGAGCTATTGCAATGAAATTTTACATAACAACTCCCTGTGGCCTAAAGAAGACCCCTATTGATTTTGAGGTCAAAAGGTCAAAGTTCAAGGTCGTAAATTTATACATTCTGTCTGTGTGTAACACTATCATTTCCGGGCGATATTTCAAGAAGATTTTGAGCTGATGCAATGTAATTTTATACCAAAACTCCCTAGGACGTCTCTCGCCCCTCTCAAAGTGCCCCGCCCGTTTGTTTTATTAGTATTTATAGTATTACATGTCGCTATTTTTAGCGCAGGGGCATCAGGAGAGTTATTGCGTATAAAACAGGTTCTCGGCGGACTTTATGTTCTTATTACATCTATTAGAACTGTTTAATAAAGGCTAAATAAATCAAACACCATGGATTGTGTAAAATTTTGAGAATACCGAACATGAAAACATGAATATATACATGTATGTGACTTCAGTTCTGCATATACTTCGCACCATGTAAAGCGACTCCGTGGTGTAGTGGTTATGTCTCCGGCTTCAAATGTGAGAGGTCCCGGGATCGAATCTCGGTCGGACCGTTCTTTTTTTTTTTTTTTTTTTTTTTTTTAAATACTTTTTTTTTTTTTTACTAAATGCCAGTATTCAGCATGTGAAATGAAAAATTTATGAGGTTATAAAATCATCATTACAGTGTGATAAATATTCCATATGAAAAAATCTTCTATACACATAATAAAGAATAAGCAATCAAATCTTTATATGCATATTGACATACATGTATTTTATTTCCTTCAGTATACATGTATACATTTAATAATTCTACAAATTCAGTCAGGGGGAGCCGACTTTTTCCCTAAGCGGGGGACACGAATTCTCTGAATTAGCTTGTTTTATTAGTATTTATAGTATTACATGTCGCTATTTTTAGCGCAGGTGCATGAGGAGAGTTATTGCGTATGAAACAATAGAACTGTTTAATAAAGGCTTAATAAATCAAACACCATGGATTGTGTAAAATTTTGAGAATACCGAACATGAAAACATGAATATATGCATGTATGTGACTTCAGTTCTCCATATACTTCACAACAGATAAAGCGATTCCGTGGTCCAGTGGTCATGTCTCTCGCTTCAGAGGTGTGAGGTCCCGGGATCGAATCTCGGTCGATTCTTTCTCTTTTTTTTTAAATACTTTTTTTTAACTAAATGATAGCATTCAGCATGTGAAATGAAAAATTTATGAGGTTATAAAATCATTATTACAGTGTGATAAATATTCCATATAAAAAGAATCTTCTATGTATACACATAATAAAGAATAAGCAATCAAATCTTTATATGCATATTTTTTATATATACTTGATTCAGTATACATGTATACATTTAATAATTCTACAAATTTAATTATTTACAACTTAAGTCAGGGGGATCCGACACCCCCCCCCCTCCAGGAACTGCGCATGGTTTACTTTTTCCCTAAGCGGGGGACACAAATTCTCTGAATTAGCTTGTTTTGCCTCTTTCGGTGTGTGCTTGCGATTTCATAAATGAATAAATGTTTTGATTGTAAACACCCCCCCCCCCATCTTTTTACGAATATAACAACAATAAATTTTCCGTAACATGCTAACCCAAACCCCCGCCCTAAACACTTTTTGTAGCTCTATAGCTCTAAGGTCGAGTACTGTTTTTATTTTGCTTGTCAGATTATTCTCAAAAGTTGCCCCCCCCCCCTATTGCTTGTCAAATTCATTTGGAAAGCCCCCCCCCCCTCCTAACTCGAATCCGTTGCTACGGATTTTGATTGCTTTCGACACTTGAAAGATTATTCAAAAGGTATGGAGATAAACTTATCAAGTTAACATGGTATAGTTTTTCATTACAGTTACAGTCAGTATCTCTAAGAAATCTTTGTTATACACTTGTGCATATCATCTGCTATAGAGTCGCGAAGTAAGGAGTTGATCCTTACGTCGCGAGTCCGAATCTCACAGTTGGACGTGGAGACCGGTCCTTCGGATGAAATGTAAAACCGAGGTCCGGTGTCGCAGTAGGTGCTGGCATTGCTCAACATCCCTGATTGCCGAGTATAGGACAAAATTTGCAGCTCTCCACCTGCAATGGTGTTGTTTCCATATGAGTGAAAAATTCTCGAGATGGACGTTAAACAACATACAATCAATCAATCTCTTATTCATGTGTATAAAAAGTCATTCATTTACTGGGTTTAACCCCACCAATCCCCCGCCATCTCACCCCACCCCTTCCGATAATAAATCCTTAGTTTGAAAGTCAGATACACTTGTCAAATTCTTTGAATTAGCTTGTTGGTCTCTCTTTTTCAAGGGGACAACTACAAATGGAGAAATCGCCATTAATAGGAATAACAAACATACTGAGAAAGCCAAACATCGATCACATAAAAAGAAGAAAAGGGTAGGACAATGTTAATTTATTATGACAAGTGAAAAGAGTATATTTGATGCTTTCTGATTTCTTATAATTAGTTCATATTTTTAAAACAAATATTTTTTATTAACTGTAAAGAGAGAACCTGGACATTTAAAGAGTTAAATCAGTCGAGCATCCTATAATGAAAAAGCATGTGGAGATATTTTATATGTCATCGCCCGTTTCTAAAAACTATTTCAGAAACATTCGGATTATGACGCTCTTGCAGAATGCCGCAAAATGTTCCGAATGGAAATGCTGCAACTTGGAAAGGAGCTCTTCCAGTTTAGACAGATGTGCCAGCAAGAGGTATCACGTGATTTCGATATTAAAAATGAGATCACAACTGCATGTTTATTATTAGTAACTGCATGAAAATTTAACCGTTTGTTCGATTAGAATTCTTACAACAATGAACACGTTCCAAAGTTAACGTTCTATGTCGTGATATTTGCAGATTTCCAGGTACAAAGACCTTCTTAACAATACAGATAACGTAGAAAGGGACAAAGAAAACAACATCGAAATAAAGAATGGATACAGCACAATGTAAGAAACTGCTATTAAAGATCTTGAAACATACATGCACCATCCCATGCTGGGTTGACCATTCTACCACAATTCATCTCATGTAACTTTAACTAGATAGATCAACTAGATAGGTCACATCTACTAGCCTGTATGGATGACCCCCCTCCCCCCATTTTTTTTTCTACATTTTAATTTTTTTGAAGGTTGGGAGGGACGTCCGTGGAACAATACTGGAAAACAAAACTGGACAATCTCCAGGCGGATATGACGTACCTAGAGAAGAAACAAGCCCAGCTGGACAGAGAGAAGGAGATCGTGGACAAAGAGGATGACCTGTCTCAACGTCTGGTCAGTCTGGAGAACTACGAACAAGAGGTAAGGGGTGAGGGAGGGGATATAAAACAGGCTGTCCCACTACTGATTACAAAAACAAATACACAACCCATAAACTAATGTAAAAATGTTTATTACAAATACAAACTCCAAAATCAAGAAACTTTTAAGGTAGAACAGTAGATAAGGGGGTGCAGGAGGGAGTATAAAACAGGTTTTCTCCTTACTGAATATAGACACAAGCATGCACCCAGGAAATTAACGAAAAGGGGGGTATATTGCAAATTTTTGCAAACTCCAAAGTTAAGAGATAATAGATTAGAAACAAAAAAAGAGCTGAAATCAAGAAAAAAATTGAGTAAACAAACAAAACATTTTCTTCCACATCTACTAGTGCAAGAACTTTAAACAATAGGCCCAAGAGCCTTGAATCGCTCTTCTGATAAATTGTACAATCTATCACTTCTATTAGAAGCCTCCAACTCTATTAGTATCATAAGACCCAAAATGCATCAACTTACAAAGTTTGATAATATTTAGCCAGTTAAGACTGAAGATATTATAATATGATAATAAAATACCATAAGTAGGTCACAGTGACCTACCTTTTGATTGAAATTTTCTGAGGACTCAAGATACATTAATTGACAAAGAATGATGATTCTAATTAAATAAGTACCTGAGATATTCAAAAGTAGGTCACCATGACATACTTTTTTGTCAACATTCTCTGAAAACCCAAGATGCATCAACTGACAAAGTTTGACGATTCTAAGCCAATTAGTACCAGAGATAATTAAATATAGCCATCAAATGTCAAAAGTAGGTCAGGGTGACCTACTTTTTGGTCAACGTTATCTAAACACCCAAGATGCCTAAACTGACAAAATTTGATGATTCTAAGCGAATAAGTACCTGAGATATTCAAAAGTAGGTCACCATGACCTACTTCTTGTTGGACATTTAATGAAACCCTAAGATGTCTCAACTGACAAAGTTTGTTGATTCCGAGCCAATAAGTATCAGATAATTAATTAATTAAATATAGCCATAAAATGTCAAAAGTAGGTCACAGTGACCTACTTTTTGGTCGACAATCTCCGAACTGACCCAATGATTCTAGGCAATACGTACCTGAGATATTCAAAAGTAGGTCACTGTGACCTACTTTTTGGTCGACATTCTCTGAAAACCCAAGATGCATCAACTGACAAAGTTTGATGATTCTTAGCCAATAAGTGCCTGTGATACTTAAATATAGCCATAAAATGTCAAAAGTAGGTCACTGTGACCTACTTTTTGGTCGACAATCTCCGAAAACCCAAGATGCATCAACTGACAACGTTTGATGATTTTAGGTCAATAAGTACCAGAGATACTTAATTATAGCCACAAAATGTCAAAAGTAGTCACCATGACCTACTTTTTGGTTGACAATCTCTGAAAACCCAAGATGCATCAACTGACAACGTTTGATGATTTTAGGTCAATAAGTACCAGAGATTATAACCACAAAATGTCAAAAGTAGGTCACCATGACCTACTTTTTGGTCGTCACTCTCCAAAAACCCAAGATGCATCAACTCACAAAGTTTGATATTTCCAACCCAATAAGTACCGGAGATACTTAAATAAAGCCATAAAATGTCAAAAGTAGGTCACCATGACTTACTTTTGGTTGTCACTCTCCGAAAACCAATTATGTATAAACTGACAAAGTTTGATGATTCTAGCCAATAAATACCTAAGATACTTAAATATAGCCATAAAATGTCGAAAGTAAGTCATCGTGACCTACATTTTGGTCGACATTTTTTAAAGACCCAAGATGCATCTACTGACCATGTTTGATGATCCTAGGTCTGAAGGTAATCAAATTATGCGTTTTAAACAATTTGAAAACAAATATCGGCAAAATTCAAAAAGTAGGTCACAGTGACCTACTTTTTCATAAGTATGTTTTAAGGTCCAAGATGCATCAAAGTACAAGATTTGATGATTCTAAACCTCCCTGTGTCTGAAATAATGGGATTTAATGTTATAAAAAAAAATAAGTCATAAAGTTCAAAAAGTACGTTACATTGACCTAATTTTAAGTTGACATTGTTCGAGGACCCAAGATGCATCAACTGACAAAGTTTGATGATCATAGGCCTTCATATTGTCCAAAATATGCCTTCAAATCAATTTGAAAACAAATCCTAGCAAAATTTAAAAAGAGGTCACCCTGACCTACTTTTGAGTTAACATGATGTGAAATCGTAAGATGCATCAACTTACAAGATTTGATGATCCTAGTCCTTATAGTAAGCAAAATATACTATATGATATTTTTATTAATTGTAAATTTAGGTCAACTTTGAAGTGACCTTGAGACCACGCCCTTCGCCCCAGGGTAATTCCCTGTGCAAATTTTAATCTTCGACATATCCTGATCCTTGTATGTAAGTTTGGTGAAAATCTGCCTGGTGGTTATGGAGAAGAAGATTTTTTAGCAACCAGTACTTTTGGTTGTGTTTTCCTGATTATCTCCCCTTGTTTAAGGGTCCCAACCCTTATTTTAATATAAATGGTAGCTCTTGGGCCAAGGATACCCTGTGACAAATTTGGTACTGATTGGCCAAGGGCTTTTTGAGTTATGGCCCATATTCTAAAAAGTTTACGCACACCGCACAAATGGCCATAGCATTAGCTCTTTGAGCCTTTGGCTCAAAAGAGCTAAAAATCCTGAAGATAAGACACCAAGTAGAAAATCTTACTTTTAGATAGAAGAGTTGGAGTCTGTTCTAGATAGACGACAAGCACGATGTGTGAAGCGACAACAGAGTTTACAGGATCTCGAGGAGGTAAGACAACAGAGTTTACAATACCTTCAGGATATAAGATTACAGAGTTTACAGAATCTAGAGGTGGTACATGTAAGACAACAGAGTTTACAGAATGTTGAGGAGGTGAGACAGCAGTGTTTATAGGATCTAGAGGTGGTAAGACAACAGAGTTTACAGGATCTTGAGGTGGTTAGACAACAGAGTTTACAGGATCTAGAGGAGGTAAGACAACAGTTTACAGGATCTTGAGGTGGTTAGACAACAGAGTTTACAGGATCTAGAGGAGGTAGGACAACAGAGTTTACAGGATCTAGAGGTATATGTAAGACAACAGGGTTTACAGGATCTTGAGGAGGTAAGACAACAGAGTTTACGGGACCTTAAGGGGATAAGATTACAGAGTTTACAGGATCTAGAGTAGGTAAGACAACAAATAGTACAGATCTCCAAGAAGTGGGACAATAGATTTTAAAGGATACAGCAATGGTAAAACAACAGGGTTTATAGGATCTAGAGGGGGTAAGGCAACAGAGTTCACAGGATCTACAGGATGTAAGACAGTAGAGTTTACAAGATTTAAAAAAGGTAACACAACAGAGTTTACAGGATCTAGAGGAAGTATAACAACAGAGTTTACAGGGTATAGAAATGTAAGACAACAGAGTTTACAGGGTATAGAAAGGTAAGACAACAGAGTTTACAGGGTATAGAAAGGTGAGACAACAAAGTTTACAGGATCTAGAAGAGGAGAGACAACACACTTTACATGATCAATAAGATGTACAACAACTGAGTTAACAGGCTCTACAGAAGGCAAGACGAAAGAGCTTACAGGATCCAGTAGAGAAGGGGGAACAAAATAGTTTTAGCTCCCATAAGGTACAGTAACCGAGTACACAGGATCTAGAGGGAGTATACAACAGCATTTAAAAGATATTGATGAGGTGAAATAAAAGAACTCACAAAATATAACGGAGGTAAACACAAAAGAGTTTAAATATCTACAGGAAGTAGGCCAACAGAGTTTACAGGACAAAAGTGTGGTTAACAAGAGTTTACAGTATCTAAAGGAAACAAGATATTTTACAAGGTCTGTAGTGTAAAACAAAATAGAGTTTACAGGATCTTGAAAAAGACAATTTAGCTTACAGTATCTATAGAGGAAGTAAAACAACAAAGTTTACAGGATCTAGAGATTGTAAGACAATTCAGCTTAACGGAACTATTAGCCAGTAAGCCAACAAAGTTTACAGGATCTAAAGAAGTTAAGATAAAAGAGTTTACAACATTTTTAAAAAGGTAAGACAACAGCGTTTACAAAGGATCTTAAGGAGGTAGGACAAAACATACAGGAATAGAAAAGGATAAAGAATTAAAATTGACATGTAAATCTCTAGCCTCTCACTGTGGCAACATCACTGCCAATAACAACAGAAATCGCCACAGGAAAATACAATTCTCTTTCTTTCTAATGACTTATTCAGCATTTTTTCTCTAGAAACAGTTTCCAAAGCAAATCTCATCTTTTTAATAATTTTAATTAAGTTCAACTCTGTATTTTGTAAAAGAAAAAAAAACAAATCACATAATATTCAAGCGATGTTTTGATTGAATACAAACAGGACCTTGAGCAACAGAAGGAGGAGTTGGAGAACAATAAAGAGAGACTGGAGGAGGCCCAGGAGAAATCAGACCCTTCATCCACAGCACGCAGACACTGGTATGTTACTCCTAATTATAACACTCTACATATCTCTGATTAACTTACTAGTATTACGGTATGAAATACATCAACTCTGCTAATTATACTGCTCTGGGTATTTGATTCTGAATCACATATTATGTAATGCATCAATTCAGACTCTGCAATTCCCATGGATTTACTATTAATAGATTATGTAAAATTGTGCTAATCTTATCCACAGGCATCAAACATGCTTAAATAATTTTTGACCTGCTAGTACAAGCTGGGGTACGAGGGGTGGGAGTGGGGCAATTTCTTAAAAGGAAGTTTGGTGTCTGTGATTTGATCAATATTCTGTCTAACTGCAATTACTTTAAAAGTAATTATTCATACTTCATACTTTAGCCAAAAATGTTTTAAGCTGTAAGTAACTTTTTAGTATATTTTTCGTCATATATCATTTAGCCCTTGCACAATATGAACTTAGGTTCTTGAATGTATCACTGTTTAAGCATGGTAAATATGGTTTGATGGTTTAATTTCAAAATATTTTTTGGTTGAGGAAATGGATGCTTGTGAAAACATTTTCAAACATCTTGTTTATAGCATTTTGTTACAGTAATGAAAACTTGAAATGTAGTTTCTGCACCTATTCAGTCATTATCAAAGTAATTGATTTAGAAAAGGACAAGGTATGGTAACTGCCGAATCTGGCCCCTTATTTGATGTCAGAACATATCAGAAATCAGAACATAAAATTGTGAAAGTTTGTAGTTAAGAACATAAGGTGACACTTGTATTAAAACCAGCACTAACTTTGATTCAAAGCTTACACAGAGGCCATGAGAGCGTGCAGAAGTAGGACATTTTCTCAAATTTCCTCAATTCTGATTGAGTTTCCTAAAATTTGAGACACATTTCACTTTGTGAAACTTAGAGCACAAGCTTGCCTACCTGAGAATTTTAAACGCAAGAATAAACTCAATTGATAAACTTGATTTCAAAAAGAGACCCCAAACCAGGGGCCAAAAAGGGGTCTTAGCCTATCTTGTCCTTTCCATTTAATGAGCATGTTCACTTGTCACAGTTTAAGCTTCCAAAGACACTTATCTAATATAAAATAATATTGATACATAACAGTCTAAGATAGTTATACAATGTATGTAGAATTATTTGAATGTCATTTGTTTCAGGGAGATAGCTAAGCGTGGAATACTGGAGAAACAGACAGTTTTGGAATCTACAGTACAGAAGTACCGAGCTGAGCTGGCTGCAGCTTCCTCTAACAGTACAGCCAAGGAGATACTTATCAACAAGCTAGACGAACAGGTCTGGTGATTTATAATAAGGCCATTCAAAGAAAAAATATTTGATGATATAAACAAGCAAGAAGTCACAAATAATTTCTACTTAAAGAACAAACTATTTGACATCTGTAAGAGTAAATAATGGAAGAGCCAGCAAATCTTCTGAATGACCCTCATTATCGAGCTCGTTTCTGAAAAAAAAACTTGTAATTCTGAAAGAGCCATTTCTATATTTGCAAGCTAATTTTAAAACTTTCCAGTTCTGTTTAGTCTATGGGGTGTCTTTATTTCTTGAAAATTTAATTGATTATTTCAAAGGTGAAGTCCCTTCATGAACAGTTGGAACAGAAAGACAAAAAGATAAAGAATTTGGAATCTCGTTTGGTTTTGGCCATCGAAGACAGAAAGGCGACCTTTAGGAGTGACAGTATGGCTTTGTCTGACAGTGTTAATTCCTCTCCCAGCAAACGACCAGACAGTCGTGTCAGTAGACACTCGGACAGTACGTCCAGCGACCTCTCTCTGAGTCGATCTGCATCACAAAAGGGAGGTAACTCATTCAGACACTCCTTAAGGAGGTCAGAAGGGGGACAAGACAATAGCAGGGTCAAAAAAGACACAGCCAGTGTGAGGCACCCCATGAGACTCAGTGTTGACTATGGGGAGGACAGATTTCAGATGGTGAAGTCTCCGTTACCTGATAAAAGTAATGCTTGTTCTGTGATGTGATATATGTAGCATTAAAACATATAAGAGGACTGGGTGGTTGTGGCCATTTTCAAAATTTAATTACCTCCTTTAGAAGAAGAGCTTTATATAAAGATACATGTATATACAAAAATGATCAAATCTCCAAAGAAAAATGTATGAAAATTTATTTCACCAAATGATTGTTGACAGCTGATGATATCATCTCTGATAAAATAAGTTTTATCTAATGTTTAATTTGTTGAGCCAAACCTCCTTTTTGGGAAAAAGGTTTTAATTTTATGTAAGGGCATTCATAATTTCTGGGGCAAAAAAGCTAGAAAACAAAAAAGAGGGAGATTTTTGGGCATTATTGTTATTGAATAAAATTATTTTAATAAAAAATGAGAGAGAGAGAGAATTTATATTCATTGCTTGTTCACTGTTATTGAATGTTATTGAATATATTATTATTTAATTTAAAAAAAAAAGGTAAATCACATGTACATTGTATTCTTTGTTATACATGGAAAAAAGAGAATAATTAGCAAGTGATTCATTGCTTTATCCATACGCTTTTCAATGTCAATATAAATATATGCATGATGGCATAAATGAATAATTTAAATGATTATAAACCCCATTAGACACAACAGTGTGTTAAAAAATAACATTCAAATATATTAATGTCAAGATTTCAATTTAACACATTTTGTCATTGACAAAAATTTTATCTGCTAATATACATGTAGTATCACTACTTTTATTCCAAGGACATTTTGCAAAGAAATATTCCCCTCGTTTTCATGTAGAATATGTGTTTATATTGCAGATTTTTGCAGTAATGCACACCATTATCGGTTTAAGCTGTAGTTTTTTCCCTCATGATTTTCCAAAATTTCTAAATCATTTCGCTCACCTCCTGATGACCTTGTAGTTCCAAATATTTCTAGAAAAAAATTTAGTAAAACTTGATAAAGGAATACACAAAAAACATTATTATATATTGTGGTTAAAGATTAAATGCAATTCAACAATACAAACTATATCACTTATAAATATAATCTTTTAAAATACACTATCACTCATGTTTTACTTCTGATAAGATATTTTCTACTTGATAAAAGTTATTTTACCTTAAGCATAAATATAGAATCGCTCCTGTAAGATTCCAGTCTTTTAGCCAGGAGAGCATTCCGGGAACATAACATGCCCAACAAGGAGGCTGCTTCTTTTATTCTGAAAGTAAAATACAATTCCATTCAAAACTCAGCATCTGCAAAGCTTATTAAAGCTAGTTATCTATGACACAACAAGCAGGTGACTCAAATTTTATTTTCAGAAATAGGGGGTTCAGGTAACCCGACTTACCTATGTTATCGTGCCATTTAAACACAATTTATTGTTGTTTATAAACGTAATTTTTGCATAATTATTCATATTTATCTAGAAATTAAATATAATGATTTTTTTCTACATTGTTTGAACTTTCGTATGGTGTGTGTATTAGGTCATTCTGAAAAGTCTGCATTAAAAATTAACCTGGTCGAAGTTGTGCTAAAATTGGATACGGGGTTTCCCCTTTGATGCATGGCACTGTAATTTTGTCTCCGCGACGTTGATAGCGTCATTTTGATTGGCTTTCCGGGAGGAGATTTTTTAAGGAATTAACGACATGGACCTATCACAGGAAAGCTTACATTTTGAAGATCAACATGGTTAATGTTGCATTTCAATGCAATCTGCAGAAGTTTATGTATTTTCGTTTCGAAGGAAAGAGGTCAATTTTACTACAGTAAGTATTCAAAATATTTTTATGCAACATACACTATTAGAAAGCTGAGAAAATTTCCTATCTGAATATTGTGGGTCTGTAATAATTTCAGAAAATAATTCCATTCAAAAGTCATCACCCTCCACGCAAAATTTGAACAGTTTCTATGTACCTTTAAATTCATGCACATTTTTTGTTTCGTACAACCACAAGAGAAAATGGGAATGTGACATTAAATAATATTAGGATCGACTTATTGAAAAATATTCTCATTTCCTAATACACCTAAACAGGGACCTATAATGGTACAAATTTGATTTTGTTGCCAGGATTTCCTCTAGATTCTGACATACATATAAATGTACTGTATAATAACGCAATAACCCGAATTTCTAATGTGATAAAAGAAAATGTTTATTTATTGTCTTATTAATCTAACTATAAAAATACATGTATTTATAATTTTTTTTTTTTGTGAACATGCATATGGTACTTTGTGGTTATTTATTTTTTTCAGTGAGTACCAGGTATACACAGTCAGACTTCGTGAAAATGCAAGAATCATTCCATATCATGATTATGGTACCCGCCGTAGTAGCAGATGTCTGGGATAAACTTAACACTCGACTTGTCCAGGAAGCATGGATAGTTTAGACTGAATATATACAATTATTGATTGATACCGAAAATTTGATATTATGTATTTTAAAGATCTATACAAATTTAAAATAAAGTTGTGAATTAAGTGTAGTGAATTCTTTTTTCCCAATCTTTGCCATTTTCATAATATTGACAGCCTTGATCTGCTTTGTGATGTCTAGACAGAACTCTGACTTTTAGTGAGCATATTTAATTTAGATAACTATTTTTATAAATCTTTTAAAAGTAATAAATTGTAAAGAATTAATAAAAGAACAAGGTTCACTTTTGCCTTATTTGGCCCTGTGAATTTCTAAAAAACTGAAACTGCATTGTTTTAGTTAACATTGCATTAAATATCACTTAGATCTTTGGTGACTGCATATCTATCAAAAATGACGTCATTTTCTGGCTAGTCAATGCATTATGACGTCACGAAATGCGTCAATTTCCTCATATTCTGAAAAAGTCTACAAAAACGGCCAATTTTTAAAGCTATTTTTTTAATATTTAATATAGAGCGCAACCTCTGATCTAAAATATGCAACTAGTAAATGATAGAACTGTTTCTGAGGATTAATGGACATGTTTTATTTTTTAGATCAGAGAGTGCGCTCATATTATTTTTCTTCACTGAAAGTACTCAATTATACCTGTTTACCTAACAATTCAAGAACACTGCAATTTCATAAAGCCAGTTCTCCTAGACCTAGACTTCTAGAAGAACTTTTTTCATAGGATATAAAAGCACCAAGTCTCTATTTTATTTTAATGCTTCAAATAGAAAATCAAATGTTGATCAATTAATTGGTATATCTACAGGGCCATTTTATGCATAAAGTGAACCGACTTCTTTCATTATTATTCCAAACTTACAAGATTTTGAAAGCATTTTACCAAAAAGACTGTATCGGCCATTTTCACTTTTGACGGCCATATTGGATATTTTGCTGCCATCTTGGATATTTTTTAGCTGGCATGGAAACAGAAAATTAGACCTTGCATAGATCTTTCCGAAAATATATAGTTTGCCATACTTCCAAACGAAATTAGACTCTTTACTTAAACATAGGTAATCAGAGATTACAGAGCTCACCTCAACGAATGTTGTCTTTAAGTAAGGCAAAATCACACAATTATCCAACAAAAAGTGTACACCCAAAAATGCAAAATTTATGCAATTTTGATCTGATACTTTGGAATAGACCTATATAAGAACTTCAAACTAGTTCTTCATCATGAAAATGTGATTAAAATCCAGCATCTGAATCAAGTTTGAGAGTTCTCATCCCTTGATTCATCAATTGGGCAAGTTTGGTTTATATAAGCCCTTATAGTTTCTTGGTAATCATGGTAATAGACCTGCACCCATAACTTTTACCTGGTCTATTATCTGGAAAATGTATGTCAAATTCAGCATCCGGAGCAAATTCATTAGTATCATCCAAGCGAGTTTGCACAACATAGGGCTAATAGTTTGTTAGAAATGAAACCTGTATAAAAATTTAACCTCTTCACTCATCCAGAAACATCTGAAGCAAGTTTGGTACTATGCATCCTAAGATGTATCATCCATAGAAGTTTAGTCATTATAAGGCTCATTGTAACCTGGAATGAAACCTGCTCCAAAAACTTTTTGCATGTTCACTCATCCGAAAAATAGAGGTCAGATTCAGCATCTGAAGCAAGCCTGGTAATGTGCATCCTTAGATGTATCATCCGTGCAAGTTTGGTCAACATAGGACTTATAGTTACTTGGAAATGAGACCTGCACCAAAAACATTAACATGTTCACTCAACCAGAAAATGTAGGTCAGATTCAGTATCTGAAGCAAGCCTGGTAATGTGCATCCTTAGATGTATCATCCATGCAAGTTTGGTCAACATAGGACTTATAGTTACTTGGAAATGAGACCTGCATCAAAAACATTAACCTGTTCACTCAACTGGAAAATGTAGGTCAGATTCAACATCTGAAACAAGTCTGGTAGTGTACATCCTTAGATGTATCATCCGTGCAAGTTTGGTCAACATATGGCTTATAGTTACTAGGAAATAAAACCTGCACCAAAAACATTAACCTGTTCACTCAACCGGAAAATGTAGGTCAGATTCAGCATACGAAGCAAGCCTGTTAATGTGCATCTTTAGATGTATCATCTATGCAAGTTTGGTCAACATAGGTCTTATAGTTCCTTGGAAATGAGACGTACACCAAAAACTGCACCAAAAATGTTAACCTGCTCCAAAAACATTAACCTGGTCATTCCTTTGCTGAAATTGCAGCATCTGAAACTTTGACTGGTACAATGAAACACACTGGAAGCATCTTCCGTACATGTCTAATCAATATAGGACATAGAAGTACTTAAAAAGAAAACTGCTCCAAAAAACTTAACCTTAACCTGGGACGCCGACACCGACACCGAGGGTATTACATAAGCTCCCCCAACTTTGTTGAGGTGAGCTAAAAAACTACCTAGATATAACAGATTTTTCTTCCTTTTATGTGCCATCAATAGGTACTCTTTAATAGTTAAATTTTCTTACATAAAACAGCAGTACTCACTACATTGATAATTTCATAACTTCTGTTCTACTTGGAATTTTTTCACCAAGTAAAGTTTTTTATATTTCTTAATGTTTCCGTGTTGGTGCTAGAATATATTTAATTTTGATTATGTATATAATCATTGTTTATTTTCCAAATACAATATCATTATTATGCATAAAACAGTGTCCCTTTTGTACCTCGTGTAAACCACGTGATAAAATTAACCAATAGGATTTCTCTATTAGCTGAAGTTAGCGTGCCTGCAGTGTTGATGTTTATATTTTTCCAGTTCAGTAATTATACTAATCCTTCTTTATTATTACTGTTTGGACTATGTGATAAATGTGACTAATTCAGGAACATTTGCTTTCGGATTTACTTTGACGCATTTTATGTTTGGATATTTCTATCTACTAATAATTAGACATGTGCAATATGAAACCTGTGTACCTATCGATGTGTGTTGACTTATTAATAAATTCATAGTTTTAAATACTGGATTGTCTGCATTTTAAGATAGCAACACGGTGATATTAAGTAAATTCGAATTTGTGAATAGTTCAGTATGCCGAGGGCTGCAAGGAGAAATGCGACAAGGCAAAGGCCTGTTCAGGTGGTTTCAACTTCTGCCGTAGAAAGCAGTGCTACACTTCTTGACATGGACAATCCCTTGAATTGGACTGTTGCCCAATTAAGGGAAAGACTGACTCAATTAGGAATTCAAGTTCCGAAGGGATTCAATGCCTCAACTTTGCGACAGCTTTACAATGAAAACATAAACAAAGGTGATGTAACAGAACGGCGCGAAAACTCGCATGAAGGATCATTGGGCGGAAGTGACGCAACAAACAATGGCGTCCCCCTACAATCATTGGGCGAAAGTACAGTTACGAATACAAATAACGATGGTGTTCTACTACAGACTTTGCAAAGTATGGCTCAATCATGCGCAGCTTTGCAACAGACGGTTAATACGTTATTAGCGAAAGAGAACAAGAAAGACGCAGAGAAGGAGGACGATAACCCTCTTAAGAAATATGCTGCTCAAGTTCACACGGATTCAGCTTCAGGTACGATAAATTCAGTTAATATTAGTGAGCACTCAAGCATAGGGGTCCCATCGAAAGATGTAGGCCATGTGGATCTGGTCTCCGCCGATATCCGGAAAAAAATACTACGAGGTGAAGATGTAAATATGTGCACGCTCCTGATACCAGCTTATGAGACTCCCAAAAAGGAACAGGAGAAAACTGATAAAAGACTAAATAGAAATTTAAACATGAGCGAGTTTGTCACTGCTTTCAGTAGATACAAACGGATAATGTGTGCCACATACCCTTGGAGACAAGAGGAACTGGACATGTACTTGGCACATATTATAGAGGTACACAATGTTTGGCCAACAAAATTTTTTGAGTATCACAAATTGTTTGCTGCCAAATGTGCCATTGCCCTAAAACAGAACAATGTTCTAATAAACTGGAGCAAAGGAGACGATGAAATATTGAAGCGTGTAGTAGCAGGTGCTGAAGTCAGCAAGTGTAATATTTGCTCCTCGACCACCCATACATCTAGTATGTGCGTTGAAAATTCAGATGACAACAAACATCAACGAAGTTACCAGAGCTATCAAAGAAAGGACAAGTATGATAGGAATATAGCCTTTCATGAAGGTAGGCAAATTTGCAACAACTACAATTCAAACAGATGTACCGTACCATACTGCAGAAGAACACATGTATGTGCTCAATGCACGTCTACTTCTCACGGAAAACTAAAGTGTCCGAATTTAAACGCCGAGAAGACCACGACCACAAATTTGATGCTAGATGATAAAACAAAGAAACAAAAAACTCCACAGTGACTAGAAAAACAAGAAAGGGATGAATTTAAAGCCACTACACCAGTTAATATAGAAAGACTAGAGTTTGAATTATGTAATCACCCAGACAGAGAATTTGTTGATTATTTAATTGGTGGACTACGTAATGGATTTGATATTTTTATGGGTGATAGTACAAGCCTTGATAATTCATATGAGTGTAGGAATTTACAGTCAGCTAGGGAAAACCCAGATACAGTTGATGAACTTTTAAAAACAGAAGTTCAGAAAGGATTTGTGAAAGGACCGTTCCAAACACTCGATTTTTCAAAATACAGAGTAAGTCCATTAGGATTGGCTACGGGTAAATACTCCGGGAAAAAACACCTTATTTTGGATTTATCTTCACCACATGATAATGAAGAAGTTGACAGTGTAAATAATTTGATTGACAAAGAAAAATGCTCCTTGAAATATGTTAGAATAGATGATGCAATAACAAGAATTAAAGAATTGGGAAAAGGTGCTATCATGTGCAAAACAGACATATGTGATGCATTTAAGCTGATACCAGTTGCTCCAAGATTTTGGCCTATGTTGTGTGTGAAATGGAAAAATCTGTTCTACTACTTCGTTAGATTACCATTTGGAAGTAGAAGTTCACCGAAAATATTTGATCATTTATCACAAGCCATTTGCTGGATTGCAAAAAACAATTATGGAATCGAAAATATTTTTCATTTGTTAGATGATTTTCTTACCATTGACAAACCTGACGTGATTGGAGAAAGGACCATGGCTTTGTTGTGCACTTTATTTAAAAGACTCAACATACCATTATCATTGAAGAAAACAGTGGGTCCTACAACGGAACTGGAATACTTAGGAATCATCCTTGATAGTGAAAAAATGGAAGCACGCTTACCCCAGGAAAAAATCACACGGATATGTAATTTCATAATGGATTTCCTGAAACAATCTTCAGTGACGAAGAGACAATTACTGCAGTTACTAGGACACTTTAACTTTGCAGCGAGAGTTGTGTTACCTGGGAGAGCTTTCACTTCTTATCTTATCCAATTGTCTACAAAGGTAGAGAAACTTCATTATTACGTTAAGTTTACACAAGCTAGCAAGGAAGACCTACAGATGTGGTTACATTTTTTAAAGCATTGGAATGGTGTATCAGTGTTTTATGAATCCAAGCTGATAAGTAACGCAGACATGGAATTGTATACCGATGCCTCATCTACAGTAGGATTCGGGGGATATTACAGAGGAAAATGGTTTGCAGAAAAGTGGCCAAAGGAACTTAATACTCATAAACAATCTCCGTCCATGGCTTTTCTCGAATTATATCCTATTGTCGTTGCAGCTATTATTTGGGGGAAGGACTGGAAAGGGAAAAGGATTCTTTTCCATTGTGATAATGCTGCAGTTGTAGATATTATCCGGAAACGTCGATCCTCAGATCTACAAACATCATCTTTGATGAGAACTCTATGCTTTTGTGCTGCTATTTATAACTTTGACATTTATAGCGAACATGTATCAGGAATTAAAAACATTATAGCTGACTCTTTGTCTCGCTTACAGCTGGAGAAGTTCAGGCAGGCGGCTCCTCAAGCAGAGAAGAATCCGATGGTCTGCCCACCGGTATCAGAAGTAATTTGGAACTCGGACAAGTGGTTCAAAAACTGATGAACAATTCCGTGACAGAAAGAACAAGATTAACTTACAAACAAGGTTTTGAGACATATAAACATTTTCTTACAATACATGGTGTTTTTTATGATGTTAAATGTCCACCTATATATGAAGATATACTTGTACATTTTGTTGCATATTGCCAACATAACTTGTTGCTTAAATTTTCTACAATAAGATTATATTTGTGTGGAATCAGATACATGTTTTTAGAAATGGGAATTCCAAACCCTTTTCAGTCTAAATGTCACTCAATGGAACGATTGAAGTTAATTTTAAATGCAATTAGAAAAGTGCAAAGTAAAGATCAATTTAAAAATAGGGTCAGATTGCCTATTACAGCTCACATACTGCAAAGAATTTGTACAGTTTTGAGGAATTGCATGTTTAAATATTATACCAATGTTTTGTTAGAAGCTATGTATGTAACAGCTTTTTTCGGATTTTTCCGTTGTGGTGAACTGACAATACAACAGAAATTTGATCCATGCTGTCATTTATGCTGTGAAGATGTTCAAATTCACGAAGATTGCGTTAAGATATTTTTGAAGACTTCTAAAACAGATCATTTTCACAAGGGTTCAAGTATTGTATTATACTCAAATGACACAAAGGTATGCCCAGTAAAATCTATGTGTAAATACATGCAGGTGAGAAAATTCTGCTTTGCTGGACCTAAAGAAGCTCTTTTCGTTACAGAAGATAATCTACCTGTAACAAGATCATACTTTATTGAACACTTGCAGTATATCTTAAAAGTTCTAGGTTTTGATTCAGAGAAATACAGTGGTCACTCATTTCGTATCGGTGCAGCAACATCTGCTGCATCAGCTAGGATAGAAGACCATCTTATTAAAACTTTAGGAAGATGGTCATCGGACTGTCAGAGTAAACAACTACAGTTATGTAACTAGTACCTGGTTCTAATGCTGGGAGATTGACTTAATCTCTCTTGTATAAGCTGCATGAGCCCTCAAGGCAAATTTGTAAAATATTAAATAGTATTGTTAATAAAATTTTTGGAACTCTTAATTATATTCTGTTGTGTTTGGATAAATAAATTCAAATATATCTCATCAAAAATTTATACCTGAACCCCCTATCAGAAATCAACATTATATCTAAATGAACTAAATGTTCATTCATATAACTTGAATATTTTTAAACTTTTAAAAGAATTTTTAAATAATGAAAATTGAACCAGTTACCAATTCTGAGATGCCAGATTTTATCTATATGTATTGGTAATGCTGTCAGAGATTGAGTAGGTCATGTGTCTTGAGAAATTCAGCATTGTGCATAAATCACATACTTTAATGTACGTCTCTTGATTAAATACATGCATCAAATGATCATAACAAATACATTTTCCACTCACTTTTGATGCCTGACTGCAAACTGAAGAATACCATCTATGTTGTTATGTTCTACAGCAAACTTAAAGAAGGACTTGGATAATGGGGATTCGGAGATTTCTTGGAAATCTTCTGTGTCAAGGAGGTAGAGAAATACTGCTTCCTCCACCTAAAAAGAAACTCTTTACTGTAGGCAAGACTGAGTCAGTGGAATACATTGATGCCATGATTTACATTTCCAATGTCTTTGTCCAAGATAAAATTACAAAAGTATTTTAATAAAACATAAATGCACTGGTTCATCGATAAGCATGGTTAAAATGTCATGCGGGGCGGGAAAAATGGAAATAGAAGTGAAGCTTAGAGCGCGTGGATTTGCTGACAGAAAAATAAAAGGATTATTAACTGTCAGATTTTTTGGTTTCATGATGATGATAAATCAATTTGCTTGATAATTTTATCACGCAAGATAAATCGATATCACCGTCATTAAACAAAAAAAAAATTGTCAGTTAATCATTAAACACTTCAGATAAATGTAAGATATTTAGCTCTACCTTTTTGATTTCTACAGCCATCATTCCATGTTTCATCAGTCTATCACAGTCTTTCAGTAAACCCAGTCTGTGCCGATTTAAAATCTCCTAAAATATTGAGGTCAAATTTACCAACATTATTTCAGGTTAATTTGTTATTTTTACAGTATATAATTTTTCATTCTGTTTTAATTTTTAAAACCTTGACTGAACTCTTTACTTCGGTTACCTGCCGTTCCTGTAGAGAGTTGTCTGACATTAACACACTAGCCAATGCACACAGAGGGAGCTCTAGCTTCAGGTACTGCTGTCTCACCACAGATATAATGTTAGTGTCACTCAGCACAGGGCACCTGTTGGAAAGGAGTATACTCATAATAACATGCTATTTGTCATACACAGAGTACGTGTACAGTACATGTACAGGGTGTTTCACAATATATGTCACATATCTGTGATATACACCCTGTATATGGTATTTTTCGAAAAAAAAAAAGATTACCTGATTATCAAATTGAAGATGTGAACACAAGTGTCTAATTGCTCCTCTGTTAATGGGGCAACCACTGAAAATAATCAACACATGTATGTAAATCCAATTCAAAGACAATCATTCCTTGTGTCACGTACCCATAGTTTATATTTCTGTGGCAAAATCCATTATTAAGACAGTTACCTGGTAAGTATAAGTACATGCAGTAACTAAAGTCTCTCACAGAATAAATGTTTTTACTGAATTGAACAAATCACTCTCAAATTTTTATACCTGTTTATATTATGATATATTAGCATTTAACCTTTTGTAAGTGGTGTGACGACCATTGTTTGCCAAGCTCTTGAGAACATAGGAGTTTGCCAGACTTCTGGTGCTGCATTCAGTCGTCCCAACACATACTCTAGCTGATCCATCTGAAAAAGAAATTGTTTGATTACTTAAACACAATATAAAACTTAGTGGTTCCACATTAAAACTACCTGAAACTCTAGAGTTTATTTTATGAAATATACATGTATATTTTGATTTGAATTTTCATATGTACATGTACACTGATTTGATGTAAAATGAATACCAAACCAAAGTGAACAAGCTGTTGTAATACTCCATTCCAGATCTGAACATCATAAACTTTGTAGTCCAGACACAGGGCAGCTACCAGCATACAGGCCTGAAAATGATAAATAATGCAGAAATGATATTTCACTTCTTAGTTGTAAAAGTTATCAATTTTATAGAATAAAAAAATCCTCTGTGGATTAAAGTCTGTCAACTCATGGTTTGACAATGCCTATGATAAATGTACGTTACGAAAATCAGAAATTCATCTCAATGAATGAATTCAAAATGTAGATCAAGTAAGATCCACATTTCTTATTTTAATACTTACTTTTTCTTGAATAAATTAAGAATATTAGCATGATTATGAAGAGAGTTCAGATATCAATCTGCAATAAATGCTGGACTATTGTGAATAAGCACTTTGTATTTATCTTATCTAGAAAGGTCTACTAATATTTCTGGCACCTATGAAAAAATTGGCAATAAAACTGTTGAAGCCTATTAAACACCCTCCCTACCTCCAACTACAATGACTTACAGATTTTTGATGACTGTGATTCTATCTTTGATCAGTGACTTACAGATTTCTGATGACTGTGGTTCTATCTTTGATCAGTGACTTACAGATTTCTGATGACTGTGGTTCTATCTTTGATCAGTGACTTACAGATTTTATGACTTACAGATTTCTGATGACTGTGGATCTATCTTTGATCAGTGACTTACAGATTTTATGACTTACAGATTTCTGATGACTGTGGATCTATCTTTGATCATTGACTTACAGATTTTATGACTTACAGATTTCTGATGACTGTGGTTCTATCTTTGATCAGTGACTTACATACTTCTGATGACTGTGGTTCTATCTTTGATCAGTGACTTACATATTTCTGATGACTGTGGTTCTATCTTTGATCAGTGACTTACAGATTTCTGATGACTGTGGTTCTATCTTTGATCAGTGACTTATAGATTTCTGGTGACTGTGGTTAATGATTTACAGATTTCTGGTGACTGTGGTTAATGACTTACAGATTTCTGAAGACTGTGGTTAATGACTTACAGATTTCTGGTGACTGTGGTTAATAACTTACAGATTTCTGGTGACTGTGATTAATGACTTACAGATTTCTGATGACTGTGATTAATGACTTACAGATTTCTGATGACTGTGGTTAATGACTTACAGATTTCTGATGACTGTGATTAATGACTTACAGATTTCTGGTGACTGTGATTAATGACTTACAGATTTCTGGTGACTGTGATTAATGACTTACAGATTTCTGGTGACTGTGATTAATGACTTACAGATTTCTGGTGACTGTGGTTAATGACTTACAGACTTCTGATGACTGTGGTTTCTCCAGATTCCCTTGATCAGCCCCTCCTTGTTGGAGGATTCAAACGTCTCCACCGAGTGCAGTATGTGGAGCTTCTCCAGGGCTATCAGGTAACTGGTCGTCTTCAGCAGGGTCCTGGATAAACAATATGGAGATACATGTATTTAGAGAAAATAACTTGAAAAGAAAAACAATAAAGCGTACAAAATAAAGCCAATACACTCTACATACAAGTTTTCCAAAAGTAAAGATCCATTTAGCATTCACAGTCAAAGTTAAATTCTTCATAAAACAAGTTATGAATTTGTTTACCTAAGGTCCTCAATACTACGACCGCACATTTTCTGAACAATCTCGTCTTGACGTAATTCCAGCAAGCAATGTAAGGCTCGCATCTTACACATGTTGGTAACTGAAGTCATTTCTCCTGTATTCTGATTCTAGGATAAAGGATACAAATAAGATTACGCTTATATAAAATGCCTGACTTCAAAATCCCAGAAAGAGATTTGGATAGAATTTTATGGAATATAATTTTGCCTAAATAAAGTCCTACCTGTACACTACATGTAGAACAAGAGGCCCAGGGGCCACATCGCTCACCTGAGGAATTGGCTAGAAAAAAAGCACATATCAGATCAGAACTGAAAGTTTACTGAGGGCGGGGAGGGGGGGAGGGAGGGGGCTTGAATTTTACCCCCCAGGGGGTCATGATTTGAACAAACTAGAATCTACAATACCTGAGGATGATTCCCTATGAATATCACTAAGCATGGCTTTGAAGTACTTGAAAAGAAGATTTTAAAAGGTTTCCCTATATATTCCTATTTAAAACTTTTATCGGCCATTTGGCCTAACCCTTTCCCCGGGGGTCATGATTTCAAGAAACTTGAATCTACACTACCTGGAGATGATTCCACAAGAGTTTCATCTTTCCTGTCACAATGGTTCTTCAGAAGAAGATTTTTCCTATATATTCCTATGTAAAACTTTGATCGGCCATTTTGGCCCAACCCTCCCCCTGGGGGTCATGATTTGAACAAACTTGAATCTACACTACCTGAGGATGATTCCACATGAGTTTCATCTTTCCTGGCTCAGTGATTCTTGAGAAGAAGATTTTTAAGATTTTTCCTATATATTCCTTTGTAAAACTTTGATCGGCCATTTTGGCCCCACCCTACCCCAGGGGTCCTGATTTGAACAAATTTGAAACTAAACTACCTGAGGATGATTCGACATGAGTTACATCTATCCTGGCTCAATGGTTCTTGAGAAGAAGATTTTAAAGATTTTTCCTATATATTCCTATGTAAAACTTTGACTGGCCATTTTGGCCACACCCTACCACCGGGGATCATGATTTGAACAAATTTGAATCTACAATACATGTACCTGAGGATGATTCCACATGAGTTTCATCTTTCCTGTCTCAATGGTTCTTGAGAAGAAGATTTTTAAAGATTCTTCCTATATATTCCGATGTGAAACTTTGATCGGCCATTTTGGCCCCACCCTACCCCCGGGGGTCATGATTTGAACAAACTTGAATCTACATTACCTGAGGATGATTCCACATGAGATTCATCTTTCCTGGCCCAGTGGTTCTTGAGAAGAAGATTTTTAAAGATTTTTCCTATATATTCCGATGTGAAACTTTGATCGGCCATTTTGGCCCCACCCTACCCCCGGGGGTCATGATTTGAACAAACTTGAATCTACACTACCTGAGGATGATTCCACATGAGTTTCATCTTTCCTGGCCCAGTGGTTCTTGAGAAGAAGATTTTTAAAGATTTTTCCTATATATTCCTATGTAAAACTTGGGTCGGCCATTTTGGCCCCACCCTACCCCCGGGGATCATGATTTGAACAAACTTGAATCTCTACACCATCTGAGAATGATTCCACATGAGTTTCATCTTTCCTCGTCCAGTCATTCTTGAGAAGAAGATTTTTTAAAAATGGCATTAATTTTTCTCAAATTCATAATTATCTCCCCTTGGAAAAGGGCATGGCCCTTCATTTGAACAAACTTGAATCCCTTTTACCCAAGGATTATTTGTAGCAAGTTTGGTTGAAATTGGCCCAGTGGTTCTTGAGAAGAAGATGGATATGTGAAAAGTTTACGACAACGCCAACGCCGACGACAGACAACGGACAAATTTTGATCAGAAAAACTCACTTGAGCCTTCGGCTCAGGTGAGCTAATAAAAACTAGAACTGTCCAAACGGGACAAAATACCCCCCGCTGGGTTTTTCAGAAGTAAGTTTTTCCTTAATAAAGATATGTATGAAACATGAATTATGAAATTTTTATTCCAGTGACCTTGAAGTTCCCCAAATGACCTTGGGTCAAGGTCATGACACACCCTTTGGTCATGGGCAATCTTTGAGTGAAATGAAAACCTACCAAGTTTATCCATAAGAAAGATATGGACAGGACACGAATTATGAAATTTTTCTTCCAGTGACCTTGAACTTCCCCAAATGACCTTGGGTCAAGGTCATGACACACCCTTGGGCCATGGGCAATCTTTATGTGAAATGAGAGCCTACCAAGTTTATCCATAAGAAAGATATGGACCAGACAAGAATTATGAAATTTTTCTTCCAGTGACCTTGAACTTCTCCAAATGACCTTGGGTCAAGGTCATGACACACCCTTGGGCCATCTTTGTGTGAAAGAAGAACCTACCAAGTTTATCCATAAGAAAGACATGGACCGGACAAGAATTATGAAATTTTTCTTCCAGTGACCTTGAACTTCCCCAAATGACCTTCGGTCAAGGTCATAACCCACCCTTGGGCCATGGGCAATCTTTGTGTGAAATGAGAGCCTACCAAGTTTATCCATAAGAAAGATATGGACTGGACACGAATTATGAAAATATTCTTCTAGTGACCTTGAACTTCCCCAAATGACCTTCGGTCAAGGTCATGACCCACCCTTGAGCCATCTTTGTGTGAAATGAGAACCTACCAAGTTTATCCATAAGAAAGATAAGGACCGGACACGAATTATGAAATTTTTCTTCCAGTGACCTTGAACTTCCCCAAATGAATTTGGGTCAAGGTCAAGACACACCCTTGGGCCATGGGCAATCTTTGTGTGAAATGAGAACCTACCAAGTTTATCTATAAGAAAGATATGGACCGGACACGAATTATTAAATTTTTCTTCCAGTGACCTTGAAGTTCCCCAAATGACCTTGGGTCAAGGTCATGACACACCCTTAGGTCATGGGCAATCTTTTTGTGGAGTAGTAGATTCTAATGTCCCTCTGTTAGAAAGATATGGACCGGACACGATTGCACAGACAGACAGACGTGCGATCAGACGGACAAGGTGATTCCTATATACCCCCCCAAACTTCGTTTGCGGGGGGTATAAAAAGTCATCTACAAAATGACTTTATTACTGTATTGCTTCTTTAAAAGTCAAGCAAAGTTGAACAAAAAATCTTAATTTTGGTGAAGAATCACCACTTAATTAATAAAATACAACAAATCATTGCTTTATAAATGAAGTACCATCAAAACTACTCAAGTAAACTCACCTCAAATACAAAGTTAAGGAGAAACGTAACATTCTCCTCAGCTGATCCTTGCTGAAGAAGATACAGAACTCTGTTTAAAGGAAAAAGTCAAAACTTCAGTTTTAAGCACTTAAAGATCCTATCCCAGCTCACCAGACATGGTATTACCAAATGAACATGCTTCATTTCATGGACATAAGTTATACTAGTTTCTCACCGTTTTAAGTTGATGATTTCATCTTCTGCATCATTCATCATGCTTTGTTCTGCCAACTTCAGACTCTCAAAGTTAAATGTCACAGTCTGTAAAAGTTACCATCAACAATTATGTTTCCAATACGAATTTTAATTTTTTAAGAAAGTATCACTTTTTCAGATAATTTTATAGCGAAATATTAAAATATTTATAAAAATACCATTTTAAAGAGAAGAGGAAAAATCTTGAAAGGATGTATTCAGAATTTGGAATTACAAAATATTTGAACTTCTAGGAGAGGGTTTCCCTGATCATTATCACTTACTGACTCCCCGACAGTTATTTTTTCATGTTATTGTTTATATACTTTAGAAGGTTTGCTTGAAATTTAATTACAGACTCTCCATCAGCTATTTAGATTTTTATATTGTAATGTGATAATATTGAGGAAGCTTTATTTACAGAGTCCCGTCAGTTATTTGGATTTTTATGTTATATTAGTTTGATTATCATACTGCGGAGGACTTCCCTACACTTTACTTACGGACTCTCCGTCAGCTAGTTTTGAGGAGGAGGAAGGAAGCCATTGATTGATTAGGGTCAGTCTCATCTTATGTAGGTCAGTGTGGGTCACTCTAGCTATCTCCTCAGCCACCTTATGGATATCTTCATAGAAAATAAAACTATCATTGCTTAAAATATACACTTAATTCATTTACATGTAGTTTTTCTATCCAAATTTAAAAATCTAACAGAATTTGTACTCATTTTTTGTCCAATCCAATAAAAAATGCACCAGATATTTTACTTTTGAAATTTAAAAGGAATGAATTTAATTACATGTATATGTATCTTTGAGTTTCAATGCTGGAAAAAACCCTTGAGTTGAGTAAGTCACCTAAGTACCGTACATATATTACAGTGAAAACTGTCTAATACGACACCTGAATAATCCGACACACTGTGAATTCCGACGTTAAATTTCTTTCCCATTTTAGTATTTTCGTTGTTGTTTAACACTGTGCAATCCAACACCCTGTCTATTCCGACACAAAATTTGTCTCCCAGTGCATGTCGGATTAGACAGGTTTTACTGTAGTATCTTAACAAGAAGTATGTAATCCAATGATTACAAGTAATACCCCCAACTATGATGTGAATATATATATGCTGTCATGAATGACACCCCTAAAGAAAGAGGCTGGTAAGATTTCAAGCATTTAGACTGAGTATTTACTGAGAAAACTGCAATGGAAATTTAGGGTATGGATATTTGCATATACAAACAGTAAGTTGACATTAGATTTCTTTAAAATGAATCCCACCAAAGACCTTACTGAACACAGAGTATGTTAAAATTTCAAGCATTTGTGATGAGTAATTGCTGAGAAAAAACTGTGGTGTGAAAATTTGTAGCAGACAGACACACATCTAGACAGACAGACACACAAGGTCAAAGCAGAATACCCCTCTCTCCTTGGAGCAGAGTATAATTACAACATATGTTACCAGGTCTAGACAGTAAGGGGTCTGTCTGTGTGATGCTGTGGTACTGTATTAGTATCTTATAACAAATAGTTACCAGGTCTAGGCAGTGAGGGGTCTGTCTGTGTGATGCTGTGGTGCTCGTACAGTTTGGAGATCAGTTTGACAGGGTTTCCTGCCAACTGTACTAAATCAGGCTCTCCCACTTTGTTTACAAACAGAATTTGCTCTGTTGCCAAACGCTGGTAGGCACCCAAGAACTTCTTGTATGCTGCCTTTGCTTTTTCTTTGGTAGGATTCTACAAATTTAAAGCAAACAGATTTGTATAAAGAACTATATGCGGTATATTACATGTATTTGCCCCCACAAAAGTCAAATTTTGAAAACTTCCTGAAATGCGCTAAATTCAATAAATTGTATGAGAAATATACATTAACAGAAAATATTATAGTGTCGAGGCAGTGTATTCACAATTTTTGTTTTTATGACGTCACAAACTAGTCCGATTTCATATCCTTTTTCAGAAAGACGACAAAATGGACAAAATTTCAACAATTTTAGCTTTAAAATTTATAGAGCGCAAGTTTGTTCAGGAAAAATATTGACATATTTCATTAATATTATCATTCTACACATTATATCAAAATATTGATCCTGAACACACATGCGCTCGGTGACTTTTACTCAAAATATCGATGAAATATGTACATTTTTCTGTAAAATCCATAAAAATCTGAAATTTACGTCATGTTTGTGACGTCATTACATACATATGGCGTCATTACTTATGAAAATATTCAGTGCTTTGAAGTCAGCATATACATTGTACTCCCCTGTTTAAGAACTTAAATAAATATATCTCCATCAAAGTTTGATTTGGGGGGCAAATATTGGTTATTACCGAATAAAGTTCTTTATCGTACATTCTTTAAGAAGTATGACTATAAGGAACAGATACTGTATTTTTTAAGGAGATTTTCAATAAGACAAAAATTACGACTTCCAGTGGTAGAAATGTATTCTTACATCATCAGGGACTGATTTATACCAAAGCTCTGCGTATGTCATACAGCCAGCCAGGGCCAGTACTTTCTCTGCTCCTAAAACAAAATCAAAGCATTAGAAAGTATACAACATGTATATCACGTATAAATCCCCTTTTTCTGCTAAATGTCTATCAACTCACCTAGTGGTAGCTCAGCTACCATCCATTTAGCACAGACCATAGCTGTTTATAACCACTTACTCTGCAAATT
>NW_026927976.1:0-33074 GCF_032062105.1 Saccostrea cuccullata | reverse complement strand
TATCTGAATTAAGCGAAATAAGCGAAATAATAATATTGCATATAAGGTAAACTCCTTGGACAAGACCCACCCATTTTCTTTCATAAAAAAAAACATATTGTCACAAACCAGGCCACATTTATGCAGTGAAATCAAAAGGTGTCATGATTACTCACTCGTGTTTGAAAACTATGAAAATCGTTGTAGATTTAAACTTATTCGTCGTGATATAAGGGCCCCTGATAGCAGTAATGTCACATCCTCCTATCTTGACAATCCTCCTATTAAAATTTTTGTTCGAATCGCGTATGTAAATTTCTTTTATTTGATAGGACTTCTATCCATTGTTAATTTATTCTTTTGAGAACATTCCAACTTACACAGGTGGTACACTGAATGGGTGTGTTTGACAATGAAAAAAAAAATCCACCGATCTATATGTTATGGATTCTTATGTAAAATTATTTCATGTTACCACGAAAAGCCATCTATTTCTGACTGTGTCTGCTTCTGGTGTTACACAGAGGCCATTTGACATGATCTTTCTATCTATGAGAATTGATGAAGGCCAACATTGTAAAGCAAAACAGAAGACAAATTCAGATAATTAAACTATGTTTCCATTATTACTACACAGTCTATTTTCAGTGCAATCAGGATATAGTATTAAATTAACTTGTTTTTTTTTTTCATGTTATCCACTCTTTATTCGATTTTCAAGATTGAATCTTTTTATATACGTATACCTTTATCATGTTTATAGCTATCATTATTATACTTAATTCATGAGTTTTCCACCAATTATACATAATTACTCAAATGCCATTCTGTAATCTCATGGTTTGCAAGTCCCCCAATATAGGGTGCAGCTACATAATTATTAACCTTGGATACCCTGCTTACTAATTTTACGCACAAATCGTGCATTATCTTCCGTTTCCCTCGTTTTTCATTTTGAAACTCTTCCAGTTTGTCTGGTAACTGGTATCTGGTAACACCAGTAAAGTCGGTTTCGGCATATTAAAACATCCAATTACAATTGCAAGTTTATCCTCTCCTCGACGGAAATAATTTCCCTTGGCTGTTTTGGGGATAATAAACTTGCTCTTGTCTTCATAACTAAGAAGTAAGACATTAGTGTTAAATAGATGTTATCAGATACATCTGTTACTAACTATATCTTGCTAGTTCAAAAATAGTATGCTAAATTATTGATTATCATTGCAAATAATACTGAAAAAAACTTTTACTTTGACTTGGAACAGTTATTACGGGTTCTTCGATCAGTATGAATACAAGTAACAGCTTTTTAAAAAGCTTGCCTGACTAAATCAATAAATTTCTGCATTAGTAGTGATAACCTTTCCAGTAATACTTTTCTTTTTGAGAACCTTGCGTAAATGAAATCTTGATTTCATTTAACTTTTAGAAGAACCATCTCTACACTGCACTAAAGAGTGGTTTTCAAGTGGAGTGATCTGCCCTTGGATCTAAATTGATATCGAACTTCTTTGTAACACCTATTATAAAATCTGTTACCAATTCATGTATTGTCAACATTCTAAAAGATGGAAATACAAGTAATTAAATACACATTTTGTTGGAGTGTATTTTTTCCAAAGAAGTAAACAGTAGTTATGCGTGTTTATCATTATTTTTTTAACGGGGGGGGGGGGGGGGTTCTCCCACTATCATATAATATTGAGAATGAAATAAGTAAATTCACTACTTAGACCTGTGTGGAAAGAAAAATCCAAGGTTTTGAACTTGTTTCTTTTTTATTGTGTGCATCTGAACAGAGACATATAATTAATTGTTCATGCATCTGGAGACCATGACTTGGTCTTGTTGAAATACGTTGTTTACTATTATTGGACTAGTTCATTAATGGAATAAACCAACCGCGGGATGAGGAAACAAATTGGATAAACTTATCATTTCTTCTTTAGTGTTGCACGTCCATATACTGATATATTATACGATGTGCTATTTAAAAGAATGAGATAAAACATTCATCTGTAGACAGGATTTCTGAAACATTAGAAGGAGGTTAAAAGGATAAACTTGGAATACCCTTTCACACAATAGAACGATCCAAAGAAATGGCGCGAAAAAAGCAGTGATATTTGTCGCGAAAAGAGCGATTCACCCCTTTCGTAGAATATAAATGGACTGTTCCAGTAGTATAGAAATGCAGAAAAAAGGATACACGGACATGTTGAGACAATGAATCACATGGAATAATCGTTCCATGCAAAAAGATTTAAGGAAGTAAACACTACAGTATTTTGCATCAGAAATATCAATTTTTTTCTGAAAACTGTTTCTTTTAAAATGCAGGTAAAGAATTCTAGTAAAAAACAGCTTGCACAAAATCTAGCTCTCTAGGTATGATCTTTTAGTTTCGGAGTTTGCAAATATCAATCCTTATACAGCCTGACGCCGTGACGTCAGGCAATAATCAAAAGAAATACATATTTCCAAAGGTTACATAGAGAATAATACATACTCTTTTCCATATCTCATCCTGTATCAGCCTGAGACACCAATATCAGCCACAGGGCCGAAGGCCCAAGGGCTGATATTGGTCGAGGGCTGATACAGGATGTGATGTGGAAAAGGGTATGTATTAATATGTTTATTACATACTTTGTAATAAAATACAGCATACATTAAGTTGAGAAGAAAATAAGTAAATAATCATGCATGGACTTCTTACATACATGTACATGGTCTATTGTCTCATACGATTTGGGTTTGTTTCTACTTCTATTTCAATGCACTCGATCCTAATTTGAAAATAATCTATTGCATGTTTTTGTAAAATTAAGATTAACTTTATTTTCAAAAAATAAATTAAGAGAATATGAACCCACCAAAAATTGTGCATGATCACAAGTACTGTATTGTGGTTTAATTTACTAAGGGTGTGATATTGACGTCACAATAGCCGTATCAGCCCAGCAGGGTTTATAAGGCTATTGTGACGTCAGCCATATCGCATATGCAAAAAACCAGTATTTATTACTAAGTGCGTAATAAAACCTAGTAGTGTATAGTGTGACATTCGCTTCAGAAAAAAATGTAATTCGTTTCATACATAAATTTGCATTTACTTGAAGGAGTTCAGTCTCAAAATATCTAGACGAATTTTAGGCATCGATTTTGGTAAGCTAGCATTGATTGTTGTGCATGGCTATGGAACGCCAACACTGCCTTATAGCATACTACTATGCATTTATTATGTCAATTTATCATTACGTGATGTGAACATATCTTTACGTTATGTCAATCTTTTATGAGATTATGTAAAAATGTCTTTACATCATGTCAATGCTGCATTACATGAAGTAAATACATCCTTACATTATGTCGGCACTTCATAACTTGAAGTCGAAAATCATTATGTGAAGTGATAATGTGTTTACATTGTGTTAAAACTTTATTACGTAAAACGAATGTTTCTTTACATCATTTCATTTCTTTAATATGTGAGGTCAAAATTGCATTACGTCAAGTGAATTGTGTTTTATAGTTAAACTTATCATTACATGAAGTCAAAAATCCATTCCTTTTTGAGAGTGTATATTTCTATTATATCAAAGCATTATTACATGATATGGGTTTATCTTTATTTTACGGCGAGAGCATCATGATGTGAGGTGAACACATCCTACCTTTATGTCAGTGCTTTATTACATGGTGTAAAAAGTGTATGACATTATGTGAACATATCTTTATATTATATCAACACTTTATCACATTATGTCAAAACTCAATTCCGTGATGTGGATATATATTACGTTATGTCAACTCTTTCTTATGTGATCTTAGAATATCTTTATACTGTGTTAACTCTTTATTATGTTGATTCCAAAAGTGCATTACCTGATGTAAAAATACATTTACATTATCTCAAAGCTGTATATCTGGTATAAAATGAATGTTGACGACCGTGTTTTTATAACTTGTAAGAGGGGGGGTCCTGATTGATTAGGAAGAATTACAGGCACAAAATATCAGCCCCCCCCCCCCTTTTCCCAGACATAACTTTACAATCGAAAATGTAATGTTCATTGAACGTACAGCCCCACCCCCACTTTTTGTTGAAGTATAGTCCACTGAGGGTAATGTAGTATATCTGACAAAAAAATTAGGACTGATCGAAGTTGGACCCCCCTCCCCGAAATAGGATTTTCGGGCTTGGAGTGGACAATTTTTTTTTTTCGCTTCTCACGTTTTTTCGGGCGAATATTTTTTTTCTGGCTGACCCCTCCCCCCTCCTTTCGAAAAAGATGATACGTCACTGGAATTAGTAATTTTCTCAACCATTCCAGGGCCAGAATTCTATTTCAAAAATCTACCAATCCCTCATCTAAATCAATTGAATATGCCTTAGTAAGCATGCATGGACACATATCAGTAGCGGATATGTGAATCTTGATAAAAAAAAAATTGTCCAAGCTTGAAAGGGGACGGTTTATGGTTGGAGACCAAGGGGAAAGCGGAGAAGCTCTCAGGCTTTATAGTTTTATATATAAAAAAAAGTTTTCAACGTAATTCAGCTAAACTTAATGTGAAACTAATGCAATGTCCTCCCAAAGTAATACCAATAAATTTATTAATTGTATGTACATGTAGATTTTGGTCACTAAAGATGGTAGGGCGGGTTTACCCCCTCCCCCAGCCCACCAGTGCATGTGTGTTATACGATGTGTTTAATTTACACTTAAAAAAAAAAGGAAAGTTCAAGACTGATAAAAAAAAATCTTATGACAATGTTCTTAGTAAGATCAGAAGTTTAGGACATTAATCAAAAAAAAAAATTGCTGCACGACTCGTAATATTTGATTTATTTAATTATCAGAAAAAAGTAAACGCCATTGAATTTCGACGTGACTTTAATTCACAGACGCAGTGTTAAAGCTTTGCACGTTTTCAATCCTTTGTCGCTTAAATTTTTTATTTAAAGATGCCATTCCCAAATCGCTGAGATTTCTTCTACAATTTTCTCTCCCGCCAATTTTAGTGCTTGCGGAACGCGGAAAATACGTTATGCTTATATAAAGGCCGAGGATACCCGTGTTCGCATAACGTAATAGTGAATCGACATAATGTAGTAGTGTGAATTAATATCATAAAGAATTTACATAATGTAATGGTAGGTTAACACAATGTAATTGTTGTTTAATTAAATGTCATGAACAGTAAACATAACGAAATGCAAGAATGTGTAAATGTCATAAAGTGTTGACATAATGTAGAGGAAGGTTGACACAATGCAATAGTAGTATGGGATAATGTCATAAATCGTTGACACAATATAATGGAAGATTGACGCAATGCAGTAGTAGTGTGGGTTAATGTCATAAAGAGTTGACATAATATAATGGAAGGTTGACATAACGCAATAGTAGTGTGAGTAAATGTCATAAAGAGTTGATATATTGAAATGGAAGGTTGACACAATGGAATAATAATAGTGTGAGTAAATGTCGTAAAGAGTTGACATAATGGAACGGAAGGTTGACACAATGTAATAGTAGTGTGAGTAAATGTCATATAGAGTTGACTTTATTTAAAGGAAAGTTCACACAATGCAATAGTAGTGTGAGTAAATATCATAAAGAGTTGATATAATGTAATGGAATGTTGACACAATGCAGTAGTAGTGTGGGTTAATGTCATAAAGAGTTGACATAATATAATGGAAGGTTGACACAATAAAATAATAGTGTGAGTAAATGTCATAAAGAGTTGACATAATGAAAACGAAGGTTGACACAATGTAATAGTAGTGTGAGTAAATGTCATAAAAAGTTGACATAATGTAAAGGAAAGTTCAAACAATGCAATAGTAGTGTGAGTAAATGTCATAAAGAGTTGACTTAATGTAAAGGAAAATTCACACAATGCTATAGTAGTATGAGTTAATATCATGTAGAGTTGACATAATGTAATAAAAGGTTGACACAATGTAATAGTTGTGTGAGTAAATGTCATAAAGAGTTGACATAATGAAATGGAAGGTTGACGCAGTGCAATTGTTGTGTTCTGCTATAAGGCAGTGACGGCGTTCCATACATGGCCGTCATAGATTTTACCTCAAATTTCATTCCTTTCTTCTTAAATCATGGATTGGTCGCTTTGTAAGACTTTTCAGGTTCTGCGTCGTGGATCCCGAACTTTGAAACATTTAGTTTTTTAGGGTTTGACGTTGTAATATTTTGCTTTTTAAAAAAAAAAAATTCTATGTAGTACATGTACATCATTGGATTTAACAAGACCCTGATATCATCGGCTTTAATAAGGCCTTGATTTCATTGGATTAAATAAGGGCCCATAATGATTCTGATTCGCTAGAAAAAATATCTGAATTGCAGAAATTCTTGTATTTTTGCGATTTATAACAATGGTGAAAATACTTTTGAAATGGTATAATTTGAAAATGATGGGACTTTGAGCATACTCTTCCTATATTAAATCTATTCTTTCATGACGAGGACATGATATGCTGTTTATAAAATACACATGTATACAGATATAAAATTTAGACATTCGTTCAAAGCAGTGTTATAGTTTTTTAAATTTCATTAATGAAATATATTGAGATAACGAACAGAATTCAAGCTCAAAAGTCAATTAAACAATACATAATAGAAGCAGAGCAGACAAAAATCTCCAAAATATCAGAGGTGAGGATCTTGTGCCACGGGGGAGTGAACATCCCCAGCTGACCGATCTCCCCCGCCGTCTGTTCCCTGTCATGATCGAGAAATAGTGAGAAAATCCGTCAAAAATTCGAATTCAGTTTGTAAATTATGGTCTTACAATAAGTATGAAAAATGTCAGTCAGCAGTTGACTTGATAATAAATTTATTGATTTTGCTAAACAGGTCATTGTATTGGTCATAAAGCATACAAAATGAAGACTTTAAATAAGACTGCTGATATTCTTGTTTCAGGAATTTGTTTGTCAATAATTTGCCTTGGTTTAAAAATTGCTTATAGGTAAAGTATGCTCTTGCATTTCTAAGCACTTAATTAGACCTTTTATCACTGACAAAAAGTCTTACACATAAATCAATTTTTATTTTTCTTTCAATGCAAATAAATAATACTAGTAAATAATTAGCTGAAAAGATTTTTTTTTTGGACAAACTCTTTGTAAACTTTTCACACATTTAAGAATTATATAATATTTATGACAATTCTACCGTGACCAATACGACTCGAAAGGTTAGAATACTTTTTAAGTGGGATTAAAAATCTGTCACTATAAGAGGAATCCTAAAAGTTTATCTAACATTAAAAAATTGATATAAATACGGAAAATTTTCAGTTTTTTGTAGCCTGGCATAAACATATTATTGAATGGATGCTTGTCTTAATTATTAAAAAATCACCCATATTAAGTTTCTCATATGCACATGTAATTCAAGCATCATCGATGAAAATCGGATGGCTAAGCAAAATTATATTCTAACATATATTTATTCTGAAGAATTTTATAATTGAACTTGATAAGATCTTGCTTGTGTGATGTATTCCTCCGTAAACAAGTACATTGTATCATGCATTATTTTTTTTTGTTTCGTTATCGAGATAAAAATGTCCATGTTGTTCACAGTAAATATGTGGGGAATACAATATTCTTCAAAAGTTTTCATCTTATAATTATTTCTAAAGGTTTTTTGTCAAAAAAAAAATCTTTTTGAGGAAAAAAAACCAAAAGCATGTGTTGTCTCTCTTTTTCTAAAATACGTTTTGGAGTGTGTAAAAATGCTGTTGTCTGATTGGACAGAAAAATAAATACGTGTACATGTACATATTTATAGCAACTTTCAGTTATCGTTATATTTGGAAATCGTCAAGACCTGGTGTAAGAGTAAAAACATTATGCAGAATTTTTGAATGTATGTTAAGATAAAAATGTGCTCAAAAGGTCAGGAGCGAACCTGTGAAATCTTAATATATATCTGATAAATCTAATTCATACAGACACCGTGCCAATCTCTTTTTTCATGTTTGGATCATCGCATGGCCTATTCTTCCACAGAATCCGCAATATTTATGAACTTATGATTTAAGGTCCTCATTATTATTAACTTCATTTACTTCATCATTAAAACGTATCTGTCAAGACTAAAGTTGTAGGGTGAAAAAAAAAACATGAACAGGATGAAGGATTACGAGAGACTATCAAAATGTTCGTGGACTGAGGCTATAAATTTAGTACTTTATAGTCTGTGCTTTCATAATTGTTGTAGACAATTACACAACCAAAAAAAAATGAAGAAATTTTGAAAACTGTAGCTTGATACTTTCATTATTTGCTAAATTATTATAAAAAAAAAAACAACTACAGAATATGATCACCTGAGGCCTATACTGTTTAGTTTCATGACGTCCGACAACGTCATTGTTTTTCATTGTCTGATTCTTCTACCGCTTAACTATTTGATCAGATTCTCTGGAGTCGAGTAAGGACTTGAACCCCTCTTGTTTACAGGACTTTACAATGTCACGAACAGTGGCTTTTAATGCAAATAATATTGCAAATGGATTTATGCATTGGATGAATTTATCGCTTGTTTTTGTCAGACTCTTTTGTTTGCTTTTTGGAGTTTAATATCTACAACACATAATCTACTTCATCTTTTTAAAGTGATTTATTTTTCACACCTAGACTACCGATCGGCATTAACTGTTTATTTCTTTTCTCTCTGAATTTTTTTGTGGCATTAAAAACAATCACTCTGGGTGCATATCATTTCTTCATTGCCAGTTTAAACATTTCCTAGGTCTATGCCAGTTTTTTTCACGGGAAAAACTTTCTAAAATTTTTAAAAAGAAAAATCCTCCCCCTTCTTGACATCATTTCCAATGCCTGATTTGTTTGGACACTCCATGTAAAATTTAAGATAAAACTTTATAGAGTTTCAAAAATTAGTTAAAAATTTTATATTTTATGGAACAATAATGTCCCAACCCATACCTGAATTAATGGTTTTTTTGGATGTCAAATGTGAATGTGAAAAAGCTTTTCTTAATTACGCTTAGGTCGAAAAAAAACGTTGTGTTAATAAAAATATAATTTTTGACAAAATACCAAAAAATAAAAGAATATATAAAACAATTAAGAGTTAATATCGGCCTATCAATGGTGAAATAATTGTTTTAAAGGGATGACTCAAAGATCTATAAAATAAAAAGTTTGCGTGACATTAATTGCACCTTTTGAATAAAGCATATTAATTTATGATTTGCAATATTAATAACCTCGGATCTGAGCTTCTATACTTTGTCAAGGAATCATAAAATAGATTTTCCTTGACACTTTCAAGTAGACTACCTGTATTTAAGGGGATGAAAAACCTTAAGCTAAGAAATACCTGTCGTTTAATTTTTTTTTCATATTTTGTATATCTCTAATTTAGTATGTCCCACATACCTTAAAATACATCTATCAATAGGTTTCTAGAGATATTTTTGAGATATTGAGCGACAAATATGAAACTCTACAGTGTCTAAGAGAAGTTTCAATTCTCCATGTTTCTTGGACAATAACTCGGTCGATAAATTGTTTTTTTAGCATATATAAAAAAAATATCAGCAAAAATGTGTCTTTTAAAATACTTCAGAGTATGAATATGGTTAAAAATTCGAAAAAGCAAGATTCTTTTGTCACATTGCATCTGGAGACGGAAAATTACGTACTTTTTAAGACAACTCAAACAACAAAAAATTAATTTCAATTGCAAAAAATCCTATCATTCAATATTTTGAAATTTACGTCGAAATGCAAGTTCGTCATGTTATTAACTGCAAACATATCGATTGGTGAAGCTGAGCTCAATATTGCACAGGGCATAGTTAAACAAGACATGAGCATGAGACAAACGTATCAAGTTTACATTTTGACGTGACAACTATGACGTCACAAATTTGCGAAATAAGCGAAGTTAGACATATATACAAAATATTTCCGTCAGCAACCATGCAAATTTTATTTTTCTGTTCTGTAATTCACAAAATACCCCACCATGTACTGATAATGACCCGTTTTTATGATATTATACTACCCGTGTTTTACCGTGTATAACCTTAGTGTACTAAGAGATCCACTATGACATCAACGATTCGTTGGACGCGCAGTATACACGATTTCAAAAATTCGCGCATTCAAGTTACTTCCCTTTACTATGACGTCAGACGAGGAAGCTCTAATCGCCTACATCATAGACCTAAAGCGAAAGAGTTATCATTTTGATATCACAGGCACCAGACATTACTTATTTTTCTTTTCATAAAAAATAATATAGCTCATACCTTTTGTTTATTATTAGTTATGGGTATATTATGCCTTATTAAAACAAAAATAAGGAACGTCAGGTGCCTGTGATAGTTATAACATGTTCATGATGTTGTGTTTTCGTCTTCTCCTGATTGAGGTATTATAATAGTACTATAGAACCATTTATTGTAATTGATGCTTTTAACATGTTTTAAAAATACAATTACCCTCACTGACATGTATGAATTAGCGGAAACGTTGCGCTGGTATACAGAATCATTTTCTTTCGTATACCTTGTACATGTGTATACCATAAACACCCCTCCCCCTTTTCAAAATAATATTTTTTAAAGGAAATTTATAACCTTTTTCAACAGGTTTTTCTACGTTATAAATGTATTTCGTAACATTTTCGCATGTTCTGAAATCATTGTGTGGGAAAAGGTTTCCGGAATAAGTACTGTAATATGCTTCTACTCCAGTCACCAGTCTTCGTAATGAGATCAATTTTTCACTTTCACTTTTTTCTGCATTGTTTGTACTTTTATTTGTCACATGCATTGTATTTACATTTTGCAAAACATCTTAGCCCACCACTCTTTTCCATAATATTCATAGTAAAGACATTGGACATTACTGCGTAGGTTTAGCCCCCCCCCCCCAACTTTCCACAGACATGTTGCTGTATAGTTTAAAAATGGGGAAACTGGTGGTGTTTGGAGAAACTGAAGTTTGCCCCCCCCCCCACACACACACACACACACAGACACACGAAATAGAATTTTCGTGTTTGGGAAATGGACATTTCCCCTTTTTTTTTGCTTGTCAGTTTTTTTTTTTTGAAGGTTTAATTTTTTTTTATCACTTAGCCCCCTACTCCAACATGCTAGAGGTTCACGGCGAGATACTTTTGACTTGGCGCCGAAGTATATAAGGAGGTTAGGGACGTTAAACGAGGCTGCCAACACCTGCCATTTATCCATGACTTATTACCTGTTTTAAAGATGTGAATGAAAAGATTTTTTTCAGGAATAACTTTCTATATTTTTTTTATTTCATCAATTGTGCGCGATAAAATCTGACTGTTATTCCTTACAGGCATGGGGCCTTCTCTTTTCACATTTATATTTGCAAGCTCTTGATTGGACGCTTATCCACGTGCTACAAGTCCCGCTTCTTTCTCAATCGGCTGACGGGACGACCGTGATTTTTTAAACCGCGCCTATCGATGAACTAATACATCCATGAAGAAATAAAAGAGAACATTCAATATGTTTTTGTAGTTGAAAATTGAGTTTATTTTACGAGTGGGACATGCTTTTTTTTTATATATTTTCACGAGTGCGAAGCACGAGTGAAAATATCAAAAAATCCTAGCTGTCTCACGAGTTTATTTCGAAAATGTAATCGTCTAAAAGTAAAGATACTTGTAACTGACTCGCTACTTAAATCAAAGTGATAAGTTTCAGTTCTTTTTTAAATCTGCATTCTGTTCGTTTTAAAACAAATCGTTACGAAAGTTAAGCGATTTTTAGCAACAGGCAAGGATTCCTCATGAAAGACGATTTCTTTTACGGCTGAGAATCCATCTTGAAATTGTAAATTTTATAAATGAAGCTACATGACGATTTGCAGTTGAATTCGTTTTTCAACATTACATTATTTTCTTATCGAATTTTCTTCGAGGTACTAATTCTTTTAACTGATTTATTTTCTCTACACAAGCCCCTGCGCATGTACTGTAAATACATGTATAGGGTAAATATTTACAAAACCATATGTGTATGTTGAGACTTGGTTTTGAAATCAATCATATAATTTAAAGTCAGGATGTTTTAACGGTATATTTTTAAGTGACATAGAAAAAAAATCTTAATTGGTCATGTTTTCGTAAAATGACTGACGTATGTAATGTAATGTTTACATAACAATAACTGAATGAGCACAAAAAGGAAAGTAGATTTTACCTGTCTATAATGATTGATTGTCAACATCTTCATTTAATTTAAGTACATCGGATATAAATATGATAACGCAAATTTTCTATCTCAAAGTTGTTTCCATTTAAGTACTTACGTCCATCTATGTTTTGAATCTTGTGCATTGTGCCATGTGTGTATCTTACGTTTATCATCGTTTGACGTCATCAATACATAAGGTAGGTAACTCTCCCGCAAGAGGGCGCGACTTTTTGGAATCGTGTTACAGAAGAGTCAATATATTCCATAATTTGATAAAATTTGCAAGAAAATATGATTGTTTTAGATATTATCATAAAAGATGGTGAACTCCAATAAACAGTCTTTTTTTTTTTTTTTTTTTTTTTTTTTACAAATACTGTGGTTTCAATCTGGTTTTGTACATATTTTATCAGAGATTATGACGTAATTAAACTGAGACACGTGACCATACATCCTTCGTCCCCTTAAAAGTTTCAACGGGACAGAGTAAAGTTCGGTGAGAATGTGATGAAGACTTAGTTGTCAGAGGCGTAGTCACAAACTTAAAAGTGGGGGGTGGGGCTCAAGTCCAGAAATTCTTTGACAAGCAAAAAAAAAAAAAAAAAAAAAAAAAAAAAAAAAAAATAATAAAAAACTTAAAAGTGGGGGGGGGGGGCACAAGTCCAGAAATTCTTTGACAAGCAAAAAAAAAAAAAAAAAAAATTAAAGTCCCCCAAACTCGAAAATCCTATTTCGTGGGGGGGGGGGGGGGGGGGGAGTAAGCCAACTTTTTTTCAAAGGCAACTTACTTTCCATTTCAATTTTTCTTCGTCATTAAAAAGTGGGGGGGCACAGACATACTCTTGCCCCCCCCAGATCTGAAAGTGGGGGGGGGGGGGGGCTAGTGCCCCCGCTGCCCCCCCTGTGACTACGCCTATGGTTGTTGATTAACATATTGGGGTAGTTATGAATCAAAAGATACATGGTGTGTACAAGGTTTATTGTACGGCCGCTGCCCATGACTACGCTTATGTCTCTGTCTATGGTAAAAAAAAGTCCCATTACATGGTTTCACTATGGATTGGAAAGATAACTAAGATTACCAACATTATCGACATTGTCATTACATCCGTAGGCAAAGGTCGTCCTAAAAATTAGTTTTCAAATCCAATATTTTTCTCTTTGCTTACGGAAAGCTCTTAGTATTAGACTGTTTGCATGATGGTTAATCTTTTATAGAATTCTAACTTTCAATGACAAAATAGAATGAAGAGAATGAACAGGTACATTAGAATGCTTGATAGAAGCTGTTAATTGTTCATTTGAAATTTATGTACTGTTATTCTTTCATTTTTATCCCTTACGAGGGACATTCAAAAATTACTAACGCATTCCAAAATAAAAACAGAAAATCTTTTTTTCTGTTTTAAGCATATTGCCCTTAGGTATTGACAAAACTCAACAAATAACACAGTTTACAAGATATTTATTGGTGCGAATATTAAAAGTTTAAAGAACACAAACCATCGTTTACACAGCTAGATTTTACGGAGTAAATTTCCTCCATAAACCTATCACTGAAACAGTTTTCACTACCACATTACAAAAAGGCAAAAATCTACAGGGTAAATTTCCTCTCAAAAATGACACTGATACAGTTAACATACAGTAGTCAATTCAAAAGCGACTGTCAATGATATCAAAAGATTTTACGGAGTAAATTTCCTCCCGAAAATTATCACTGATACAGTATTCACTACAAACAATTACAAATTGAAAATAGCAAAAATCTAGAGAGTAAATTTCCTCTCTAAATTTACATTGGTGCATTGTACATTCAGTATGTCAATGCCAAATCAAGCACCGTTTACATAGCTAGAATTTACGGAGTAAATTTCCTCCCATAGAATTTCACTGATACAGTGTTCAATACTTTAATTACAATTTGTTACAAAAAAAATCCAGAGAGTAAATTTCCTCTCTAAATTCACGTCGGTGTATTGTACATTCAGTATGTCAATGCCAAATCAACCATCGTTTACATAGCTACATTTTACGGAGTAAATTTCCTCCCAAAGAATTTTACTGATACAGTTTTCTCTACTAACATTACAAATTAGTACTAACAAAAATCTACAGAGAAATTTCCTCTCTAAATTCACGTCGGTGCATTGTACCTTCAGTATTTCAAAGCCAAAGAAACCATCGTTTACATAGCTACATTTTACGGGGTAAATTTCCCCCCAAAGAATATCACTGATACATTGTTCACCACTATATTTCAAAATAGAAAAAAAACTCTACAGAGCAAATTTCCTCTAAAAATGCACGTCGGTGCATTGTACATTCAGTATTTCAAAGCCAAATCAACCATCGTTTACACAGCTAGATTTTACGGAGTAAATTTCCTCCTAAAGACTATCACTGATATAGTGTAAACAACTACATTTCATCTAGAGAGGAAATTTCCTCTCAAAATGACATTCATACGGTAAACATACAGTAGTCAATTCAGAAGCGACTATCCTTTATATGACAAGACTTTACGGAGTAAATTTCCTCCCAAAGAATTTCACTGATAGAGTGTTTACTACTTACATTACAGTTTGTTATTTACAAAAATCTAGAGAGTAAATTTCCTCTCTAAATTCACGTCGGTGTATTGTACATTTTGTATTTCAATGCCAAATCAACCATCGTTTACGCAGCTAGATTTTACGGAGTAAATTTCCTCCCAAAGACTATCACTGATATAGTGTTCACTACCACATTACAATTTGAAAAAGGCAAAAATATACAGGGTAAATTTCCTCTCAAAAATGACACTGATACAGTTAGCATACAGTATTAAATTCAAAAGCGACTATCCTTGATATAACAATATTTTACGGAGTAAATTTCCTCCCAAAGAATATCACTGATACAGTATTCACTACAACAATTACAATTTGAAAATAGCAAAAATTTACAAAGTAAATTTCCTCTCTAAACTCACACTGGTGCATTGTACATTCAGTATTTCAAAGCCAAAACAGCCATCATTACCATACTAGATTTTACATTCATTATTCGCAGATAGAAAATAAATATCTAAAAATAAATTGATACAATAAACACTTTTACAGGAAAAAACATACATTTTGCATCTTATTCAATAAATGACTTTCGAGGGACATTTTTATCTCAATATACTAATGATGAAATACAATATTATTTAATCCATAAATAAACAACAAAGAATCTATAAACACATACAGTTTTTTTGACTGATTTTAAGGCGTATTAAACGAGGGGAGGGGGTTCAATGCGCATACAGTAGCATGGTGACGTCACAAACAATATCTCAAAGTATGTTGAAAACTGTATTGTCCAGTCTATATCCGCGAAGACAAAAGGTGAAGGAGGCAAGTCCCTCTCTTGATTATTGTCGAACAGTTTGATTTCAAACACATCTATCACATTTACTTTCTTTGACCGAAGCTCCACTTCTATGCTTTCCTTAAGGCTGTTGCCATTGAACACTTGCTGAATGCATTTCAAACATGTCCAAAGGAAATTTGGCCGCCATATTTTTAACAAATCCATTGTTGACCTATTGATAAAATTTTTAAACTCGTAAATCATCTCATATAATTATTTTTAAACTTTCAATTTTTCAAATCCCATGGGCATTTATTTCTTCAGGCATTATTGTTGCGCACCACAGTCGAGCAGTGTTGCTTGTACAATTTTTGTAAAATCGAAAAATAGTTTTTCCGTTGGTTTTTCGTATGGAAAATTCATTCATCTCAAGAACACGTATATATACCCCCGTCTACACACACATTTAGGCAAACTAAGACAAGATAAATTTTTTTTTAGGATGATGTAAATTTTCTCATATAAATCCAGATCATATACGTTTGCATGAAACACGATTTTGAATGCAGATAAGTTCAGACAGGACATTTGCTACTAAAACACTAATTACTAACGCCAAAAGGGGAGTTCAGAGAGTTAAATGATAATATGTACATGGAGGTAGTTTTACTGCAAATAAAATGATCGCTAAAGTGTTTGATATTTCACACAATAAAGAAAGCAACCACCTTGACCAAGGATCGAAATCCTCATGGAACTAGTACTGTAGTTAAGGATAGAATTCATATGCCAGACACTACCTCAATTACATTTATCGTAACATATATACATATATAATTATAAATTTACCTTTATTATTCAATGTTTGGTCTTGGTTTCCTTATTTCTCCATTCATCAGAAAACAGTAACTTTTATATCACTTAATCCACTCCTGAAATAATTTTGTTCACCTATTGAAGGGCGGTCTAACTTGGGTTTCTTTCTCTAACTTGCTTCGTGTTCCCTGCAACTATGAAGTGGAGAAGCCACTGGGCACAATGCAAATATCCGATACCGCCAATTTCAAAACTGCCTTACACACAAATCCTCATGTGGGGATAATACACATGTAACCGGAAACGGAAAAAGTAAACTGTTTTCACACAGAACCTGAAAACAAATTCATTGTTTTCAAGATAAATGAATGATTTAGCGTCAATAGGTTGTTGTGAGAGAAAATTGAGATGGTCTGTTTCTAATCATTTCATCATTTTCTTTTCCGGTGCGTGAATCCCCGCTGTTACATTTGTAATCAAACCCTTGTATTGGATAGAGCTGCGGCCATGTCATAATATTCTGACCTAAATCAAACTGTAAGTTCCATATTTTTTCACCATCAAAATCTAAGCCCTAAAAAATCATAAGTCGCCTTAGCTATTTACATTTTGTTGATATGTGTACTCTGCTGCAATTGCATAGACAATGTCACATTATCTTTCATGCAGCAGTTACCGATATTTAGGTTTCAAAGATGTGATTAAAAATCATTGACTGTTATTCGTTTTAGTTGACCTATCGACACTGACATCATTAGGTCAAAAAAGAGAAAAATAGACTTTAGAGAAAGCTAACGCAAAAGCAAAACTTCTAAAACTTGTTTTAAGCTTTTAATTTTAAAAACTCAAATAATGTAAATCATTTAAAAATTAAATTAAAAAAAATATATAAACTAGTATATCGCCTTCCTTTTTATATGCCTGTATTTTCTATTCCTAACTGTAATTTATCATTTACGACTTGTATTCGATAATGGTGTTTTGGGTGTTATAACATCTGATCTTAATTACTATAAAACCGTTATTTCAAAATTTTGTAAGCATCTTAATATATTATCTATCAAACCTGAAATCGCAAACTTACATCTGAGAAATTGTTAATCATGTAAATTCATTGAAGTTTATTGCATGTTACATGTTTTACATATACTCTACTACTACATGTACCGCATATGTATATTCATTTGATGTGACAGTATATTAATTAATACATTAATGCAAATATTTATTTTTCAAGATGTAACAAAAATATGAACAGTAAACATGTACATTAAAAGAAATCTTGTCCGATTGACGCGCCCGATGAAGTCAATAAAAGTGTAATTGATGCAAATCACCCGTATTCCCCAAACGCTAGCAAGACAGTTTACGGCAGTAGATTTTGATTTCAGGAGGGTGGATCCTAGGTTTTCAGCTTTTTTTGGTTAAAGAAAAATATTTGACACATTCCTTCACTTATTTCTATCAGTGAAATTTTTACATTAGAATGAAAATATTAAAATAGCCAATCAGGATGTGTCTAGGTATCACAACGGTAAATGTTTTCACCAAACAAATCGTAAAAAAAGAATCTGGTAATTGTTTACTTGAAAAAAAATATTTAACAGGAGATGTTAAACATTACCTGTCACACTAGCTAAAACATCCTCACTCCCAAAACGGTACCTACGCGGCATTTTCTGACTTTTTCCATTTGCAAATGCAAACAGAGCTACCTCAAATTCACGCGTTTTTAAATGTCTTTATAAACATTCCTAGTGCCACACAGGTTGTAGCCCCCCCCCCCCCCCCTGCCCACAAAAAGCTCATTTAAAAAAAAACCTTTAATTGTCAAAAAGTACATAAAATTTATTAGGCACAAGTACAAAAGTTGTAAAAAAAGGATTGAAAGAGAATAGAAAAACGTCTCAAAAGAAAGGAAAATCAATTTGTTATTTGACTAAGTTTATTTTGATCGGTCAATTACCTGTGTGATACCTCTACCCATTTAGTACTCCTCCTGCCTCTTGTTTAACCAGGAAATGATACCAACTTCCGGGAATTTCGTACCCTCTTCCCAATAATTCAACTCGCAAAATTACCAAGTTATATCGTACCCGAAGTTAATTTATACAAAGGGAAATAGAATTAAATGGAAATACGTAAAACAAAAATTGAAAGACAGCTTATTTCTACTAACGATTTAGCTTCCCACGGCATTGTAAAATTAATAATTTTTATAACTGTCTTTTTCTTTAATTTACTTTTTTTTAACAGTAATTGATTAATATGACCCCCCCCCCCAAAAAAAAAAAAAAGAATGGGTGCAAAGGATTCTAAATAATAAGTTTTTTACCTTTGTTTTAAACCCAATTAACTGTAGTCATTAATTGCCGTGCAAAAATCTCTCGGGGAAGTTTCACAGATTAACGTTAATTCAGCTTTTATTGAGCTCGCTCTCAAGATAGGTTTTCTTGGCATGTTTCCTTTCTTTGAAAGGATATCTATCTATACTTCTAAAAACAACTTTTAAAAATATATAATAAAAAAAATTAATAAGGAAAAAGCAATACTGATAAAATTTTGTTGCTGACTTAAAAATTCAAATTTAAATGTACATCATTTTTAGAATTTAAAAAAAAAATGCTTTTATTTAAGCATAATTTTTCTTGATATCTAGGCAATAAAGTGAATCTTTTTCACTAAATTGAGTGACTGAAAGTAATTGCGACTTCGGCAGGATGGGCAATGTGATACCTCATAAACCTAAAGAATACATGCTGAGCACATATTGCTCGTAATCGAGAATTAATGGATGGAGGATCTGATAACCATATGTACTTAACTGTGTGAGATTGTTTTGCATAACATGGAATAAAGAAAGTAATTTTGTAGACACTATATTTTGAACTAAGACAGAATGTCCATTTTTTTGGCAACTTCATGTACCTAATAATAGCAATTCTCTGGAACCCTTTCGACAAGACATGCAAGATCTGTTGTCAAAAAGTTTTGCTAAGAACAGTTTTTTCTTTCAAATTTCTCAGAAATAATTTTGTCTATCTATACATTTTTTAATTATTAAATATTTCAGAGAGAGTAATTCTTAAACACTCGGGAATTCAACTAAAAAAAATAATCGATATCAGCCTGTGAAAAAGAAAAGAAAATCTCGCCCCTATCCAAGTTCCCCTGTGATTACATAGTGTAGGGATTACATGGTGAAGTGATTACATAATACATTTATATTTCTTTAAATTTGTGAATATACAAATTGTACAGTGTTAGTGTTAAAAGTTTTAAAAAGGCATAATTAAATTAAAAAAAGAAGAAATACTTGAAATAAACAGATTGTGTAATTGTAATTACGCTACATAAAATAATATATAACTCATTAAATCTTTACAATCATTCTTTACAATTTTTGCAGTCTGACATCCAATTAACTGTAAATAATAAATTACAATAGGATCGAAAGACACTGGCATAAAGATAGCAAATCATTTACAATATAAGAGTTCTATTGTCAAAAATAAGTGTTTTTATAAAGCTTATTTTCTCTTTTTTAATCTCATTGTGTAAGTGTAGATATATCATCGAAAAGGAATAATTGTCCGTAATTTTTTTCACATCTTCATGATCTTTGGAACCGCATATTTCATATGTATTTACAAAAAATAATAAATACTACGACACGAGTAGATAAGGTTAATGCACTCACAGCAGAGTATAATGTTAAATATTAACAAATTGTAAGTAAGGCTTAGATTTTGGAGGTGAGAAAATGTTGAAATTACAGTTTAATTTAGGCCAGTTTATTATGATATGGCCGCAGTTCTATCCAAAACAAAGGGTTGATTACAAGTGTAACAGCGGGGATTCACAGCGGAAATGAAAATGGTTAAATGATGAGAAGCCATTAGACTATCACAATTTTCTCTCACAACAACCTAATTCATTTATCTTGAAAACGATGGATTTGTTTTTAAGTTCTGTGTTAAAACGGCCTATTTTTCCGTTTCCCGTTTCATATCCTACATATATAAGATTTGTGTGTATGGCAGTTTTGAAATTGGCGGCATCGGATATTTGCATTCTGCCCAGTGGTTCATCTACTTCAAAGTCACAGAGAACACGAAACAAGTTAGAGAAAGAAATCCAAGTTATACTGCCCCACATTTTGTGAACACAATTTTTTTCAGGAGTGGTTTAAGTGACGACTGGGTATAAAAGTGACTGTTTTCTGATGAATGGAGAAATAAGGAAACCAAGACCAAACATTGAACAATAAAGGTAAATTTGCAATTATATAATTATGTGTATGTTACGATGAAATGTAATTAAGGCAGTGTCTTCAGATGAATTCTACCCTTAACTGCAGTTCATGAGGATTTCGATCCTTGGTCAAGGTGGTTGCTTTCTTTATTGTGTGAAATGCTAAACACTTTAGCTATCATTTTATTTGGAGTAAAACTACCCGCATGCATATACATGTTATCATTAATCTCTCTAAACCTTTTAAAAATAATGGCGGTAGTAATACGTGTTTTAATTGCATATGTCCTTTCTGAACTCATCTAAATGCAAAATCGTGTTTCGTGCAATAGTATATGATCTGGATTTATATGGTAAAGGGACATCATTCTCAAATAAAATCTATCTTGTCTTAGTTTGTCTTAACGTGTGTGTAGACTGGGGGTATATGTACGCGTTCTTTAGATGAATGAAATTCATACGGAAAACCAACGGAAAAACTATTTTTCGATTTTACAAAAATTGTGCAAGCAACACTACTCGACTGTGTTGCATATTATCTATATATTCGATCAATGCATGCTATCTTTGCAAGATACAGGGTTCTCCATGAGCTGTTTTATTGTGTTGCTCCTGACATAGTAAAATTTACTCCGACACAGTAACGATTCAAATTTCATGCATGCGACACAGTAAAAATTTTGCCGATACAGTAAGAGTTGTAATAATTAGAAAATCTAAACACACAAATTCTGTCTAACTGAAACTTTAATCAAACAATTCTACCGTTTTTCAATTCAAAAAGTTATAACACTTAATTACTAGGGCTTCACCTTGAGTAGTCAATTAATGATCTCGTAGACCCTCGCCGGACTTTACGCATGACGGAACAAAGACAAATAAATTGTTTTCACAACTCAATGTACCGGTTAATTGGTAGCTGCAATAAAATGCATTGTATAACTAATGAAAAATATTTAAACATGTCTTTCCTGTAGAGCCACGGCTCTAGAATTATGTAAGCACTGTAAGTCAAACATGACATCGTTCCAAAGTCATTTTATTGATGTAAATAAATTGCCGAAAATTTTGAAATTCAGCATGTTTACTGTTCTGGGGTTCCTTTTTTGTAATGCTGTAACTCGATCAAGAAACCTGATAAATAAACGCGGCAAATCTACTTTCACAAAAATGTTAAGTAGTTCGAATATCAGTCAGAACTTCCTCTGCTTTTCCGAACTTTTTTTCCCTTTATCAGTACGCACGACCATGCCATTTGTGTAAAGAATTGGCGATATTTAAATAAGTGTGTGCTTATAATCTTTTGTAATTATAAAGAATTTTGATTCAGTCACGAATTTGTTCGCGAAAATACCGCGAAATATTGGTGCTTCGCGTAAACTCTGCAACACAGTAAAATCTCAAATGATGGAGAACCCTGAAGATACATAAGTGTATTCAGCGGCAGCTCACACATATTGGTCCGACCAAAATAATTCCATCATGATAAGTAGATACAACATTATTGTTCATGATAAGAGTAAAGTTGTGTATGTCATACGTTAAAGAAATCAAAAATAACGTCAAAATATAAGTAGAAAGTCACTTTCCCCCCCGAAATGCAAATAAAAAATATCAATATTCCTACGCTCGCTCCCTCCTCAGCCTTTTTTTTACGTGTTTGATAACAGAAAATAATTAGGTCATTCTTCGAATTCATATCTTTTCACCAATGAATTGATAATACTATATCAACAATTGTATTAAGTACATGTTTATAGTCCGTTAATTATCATACAATTTGTTGTTAAAGAAAGAATTAATCATTCTGTGTGTGTATTATTAAATGACGGAATTTTTAATCCCTGGCCTGCTCGTGTGTACACTTTGTAAACTGTAGGGTATGTGTGGCAAAACGAGAACTGCATGGGTTGGAGATTCGGGTTCGTGTTGAAGTTCAGCATACCATTATGTATAGAACTTGAATAATGTAAATTCTGCGACAGATATATTAGTTTATTTCAGTTATTTTCAAAACAAAAAAGGTTTTCCATGTTTTCAGTTTAGAATTTTCCGACCCGGTCCTGATTTTCCCAACCCGGCCATTTTAAACACAAGTTGTTGCAGATGCAAATGTTAGAACAAACTATATAAAGTTCCACAGGGATTGTATAATTTTTATTAATCAGAATTCGTATTTATATGATCTAATTAAGAAAAGAAAAGTTTTGTCTGCCACCATAACTTCTCGGCAAAACAAAACGTATTTCTCCGAGTTCGCTGGATGCGTGTGACAGCTCCATTGCACGTGTGTAGACCAAGGCTACAGGTACATGTAGGCCTATGTGTACTGTTTGTTAGGAGACTGAGTGACCGTAATGCTATGGAATCACGATATTTACAACAGTTCCATAATTAGACAGTGCAGTTTTTTTAATTAAGGTCATTATAACCACTGTTAAACATATTAAATCTAACAGGCGAATATCTTTGGATATGGGGTAACCCATATCTATTCTTGTGTAATCCTGCATGCCTGAAGAAATAAATGCCCATGAGTTTTGAAAAATTCAAAGTTTGAAAACAGTTATATGAGATGATTTACGAGTTTAAAAATTTTATTTTATCAATAGGTCAACTTTGGATTTCTTAAAAATATGGCGGCCATATTTCCTTTGGACATGTTGGGAATGCATTCAGAAAGTGTTTAATGGCATCAGCCATAAGGAAGGCATAGAAGTATCGCTTTGGTCAAAGAAAGTAAATGTGATAGATGTGTTTGAAATCAAACTGTTCGACAATAATCAAGAGAGGAACTTGCCCCTTTTTTCTTCGCGGATATAGACTGGACAATACAGTTTTCAACATACTTTGAGATATTGTTTGTGACATCACCATGCTACTGCATGCGCACTGAACCCCCTCCCCTCGTTGAATACGCCTTGAAATCAGTCAAAAAAACTGTATGTGTTTGTATAGATTATTTGTTGTTTATTTATAGATTAAATAATAGTGTATTTCATCATCAGTATATTGAGATAAAAATGTCCCTTGAAAGTCTTTTTTGAATAAGATGTAAAATGTATATTTTTTTCCTGTAAAAAGTTTTTTTTTAGAGTAAATTAACCCTCTGATATTCTGCTGTTTTCTATATAAAATGTTTATTTTCTATCTGCGAATAATGAATGTAAAATCTAGTATGTTAATGATGGTTGCTTTGGCTTTGAAATACTGAATGTACAATGCACCAATGTGAGTTTATAGAGGAAATTTACTCTGTAAATTTTTGCTATTTTCAAATTGTAATTGTGTTAGTGAATACTGTATCAGTGATATTCTTTGGGAGGAAATTTACTCCGTAAAATATTGTTATATCAAGGATAGTCACTTTTGAATTGACAACTGTATGCTAACTGTATCAGTGTCATTTTTGAGAGGAAATTTACCCTGTATTTTTATGCCTTTTTCAAATTGTATGTGGTAGTGAATATCATATTAGTGATAGTCTTTGGGAGGAAATTTACTCCGTAAAATCTAGCTACATAAACGATGGTTGATTAGGCATTTAAATACTGAATGTACAATACACCGACGTGAATTTAGAGAGGAAATTTACTCTCTGGATTTTTGCTAATAACAAACTGTAATGTAAGTAGTGAACACTCTATCAGTGAAATTCTTGGGGAGGAAATTTACTCCGTAAAGTCTTGTTATATAAAGGGTTGTCGCATCTGAATTGACTTCTGTATGTTTACTGTATGAATGTCATTTTGAGAGGAAATTTTCTCTCTAGATTATTGTTATTTTCAAATTTTAATGTAGTTGTGTACACTATATCAGTTATATTCTTTGGGAGGAAATTTACTCCGTAAAATCTTGCTGTGTAAACGATGGTTTCTTTGGCTTTGAAATACTGAATGTACAACGCACCGACGTGAATTTAGAGAGGAAATTTACTCTGTAGATTTTTGTTATAAACAAACTATAATGATAGTAGTGAACACTGTATCATTGATATTCTTTGGGAGGAAATTTACTACGTAAAATCTAGCTATGTTAACGATGGTTGATTTGGCTTTGAAATACTGAATGTACAATGCAGCGACGTGCATTTTGAGAGGAAATTTACTCCGTAGAATTTTTTTTCTATTTTGAAATGTAGTGGTGAACAATGTATCAGTGATATTCTTTGGGAGGAAATTTACTCCGTAAAGTGTAGCTATGTAAATGATGGTTTCTTTGGCTTTGAAATACTGAATGTACAATGCACCAACGTGAATTTAGAGAGGAAATTTACTCTGTAGATTTTTGTTAGTACTAATTTGCAAAGTTAGTAGTGAACACTGTATCAGTGAAATTCTTTGGGAGGAAATTTACTACGTAAAAGCTAGCTGTGTAAACGATGGTTGATTTGGCATTGAAATACTGAATGTACAATACACCGACGTGAATGTAGAGAGGAAATTTACTCTCTAGATTTTTCTTTATAACAAACTGTATTGAAAGTAGTGAACACTGTATCAGTGAAAATCTTTGGGCGGAAATTTACTCCGTAAAATCTAGTAATGTAAACGATGGTTGATTTGGCATTGAAATACTGAATGTACAATGCACCAATGTGCATTTAGAGAGGAAATTTACTCTCTAGATTTTTGCTATTTTCAAATTGTAATTGTTGTAGTGAATACTTCTTCAGTGATATTCTTTGGGAGGAAATTTACTCCGTAAAACCTTGTTTAATCATAGATAGTCGCTTTTGAATTGACTACTGAATGTTAACTGTATCAGTGTCATTTTTGAGAGGAAATTTACCCTGTAGAATTTTGTCTTTTTCAAATTGTAATGTGGTAGTGAAAACTGTTTCAGTGATAGTTTTTGGGAGTAAATTTACTCCGTAAAACTAACTATGTAAACGATGATTTGCGTTCTTTTTAGTATTTGCACCAATAAATATCTTGTAAACTGTGTTATTTGTTGAGTTTTGTCAATACCTAAGGGTAAAATGCTTAAAACAGAAAAAAAGATTTTCTGTTTTGATTTTGGAATGCGTTTACTGTATTCTTACAGACGTCTTATAGTTATGAAATTTCACAGAAATATGTACTGTAAACCAACTTTTATTCGCGTGCGAGAAATCTTCGCGAAGTGCGCGACAGCCTTGTCTCTAATCTTAAAGATTCCAATACATTTTTGGCAATTGTTTTGTATTTAAAAAAATCTTCATATATTATCGATGTTGATATTGCAAATGGAGACATGGAGCATGACAAAAAAAATGAAACAAAGGCATGCGCAATCCAAAATTTAACTCATTAATTTTCTATAATTTGCGACATTTTTCGACAATTTTCTCAAATGTATCTTTATATGATATGTTCTATGACTATGTATTTTAATTTCTGACGTGATATGTGGAGTACAAAAAAGAAGATGTTGATTTTTCTCAGATGTGATTTCTGTGAAATTGATGTCCCTTGAATAGACGGAGAACCACTATTTTGTTAAATTATGTGTAATGCTCGAGATTTGCAAACATAGATCCAAAGTATGCATATAATAAAACACGTAGTAAACTAGGGTATTCGTGAGATTTGTCTACAAATAGCAAATTAAACTTTTCGCCCGTTAGACCTCTGTAAAAAGCCTATTTGGGAGGACGTGAAAAAGATTATCGACGTAAACCTTATCCAGACTGTTGAGAATGTGATTGAGAGTGACCAATGTCACACTATATCGCATAAATACATGCACCTGCATTTGTTGGTTTAAAAAAAAAAAAAAAAAAAGAATAACTTTTACTTGTTTATAGATTTTAAGCTTGAGAAAATTCATAAACGTTCATATATTTTTTTAAATGCCTGTGACGTCGAAGAGTCTGCTGCTGCGTAATTTAATTATATGTCCTGCTAAATCACCGAAAATTGATATCAATTTACAAACTTTCGATATGAAATTTTGTAGACCATATTAGTAAACATTATTTTATAATAATATTATGTGTTACATTCTTTCCCGATTATGTCGTCAAATAGTTTTTCTTTGCAACAAGTCCGCGTAATTTTTGAACGGCCCTCGTATTTTCGCCCATACAAGTCCACAGAGATTATATTCCATTCCTTAGACAACATTAGAAAATGTGCAGTTCAGATTTTCCCAAGTTTTGTTTTGGGTGCTCTGTCTAGTAATATTACTGAAGAACTAATTCTTTAGTTGTCAAAATGTCATGGGTTTTACAGATTTTCGCATTTAAAATAAATAATAAAAATTAATAAATTTTATAACTTTATCAAAATGCCTTGTTATATTAAAAATATTATTTATACAAAAATTATTTGAGTATGATTTATTGAGAATAAGACAAAATGCAGGTATACATTAATAAGTGGAAGAACTTTGAAATTTTTGGCAAAACAGATTCAGGAAATTGTAAGTCTAAACATCCCACGAAACACTAACATATTTTTTTTTAATTTAATCTTGGGTTCATCCAATGCCATTGAAATTTGAAATTCAATGAAAAAATCAATCGGTTTTCTTCTTATGTAGGGTTTCTTTGTTGTCAAAGACTGATGTTTCCTAAAAAAGAAAAGGTGAAAATTTAAAACATTCCCAGCAAAAAAAAAAAAACGTGCATTTTCAGCATTTGTTTAAAGACAAAAAGTACTTTTTCGTCTTTAACAAATATAAACAGGATGATCAGCAAATATATTAAGAGGGTTGGGTGGTTGCGGCCTTTTTATACTCTACCCAGGGGAATTGATCTCCTTTTGAAGAAGAACTCTATATAAAGATATACAAAAGTGACCACCGGCCACGGAAGCCTAGTAGCAAAGCGTTTGCTTCGTGATCGGGGCGCTGCTTCAAACTGAAGACGTAAACATTGATAGTGACTGTTAAAATTCCTTCACTAAGCGCTCGGCATTAGAAGTGAATTCACGGGTCTTTCGGATATGACCTTAAAAACGTTAAAGATTCCTCACTGCTCAATGGCCCTGAGAATAGGTCCTAATTCTAGGCCTTTCAACGGCATACGGTGACGTCTCCATATGAGTAAAAAATTTTCATAAATTAATCAATCAAAAATGATTGCCTATAAAGGTATAAAGGTATATAAGAATTATCTACTGATATTATTATATCAATATTATTATTGAGAATGACTGGTAAGGTAACCCACTTTTTTTGTGAAGAAACTTGTTTAAGTACCAAGACAAATTCTTAGAAAAAATTATATATTTCTGAGGAACCTTAGTCAAATATGCAAATTTGCAAATAATTTGCAAATAATAACATTTTACATAACATAATATCATTTTTATAAATCAACATTGATTTCAATATAACTCAATATATGAATTTTGATCCGTTTGCTTTTCATAAAATTTAAGTACAGCATGAAACTTTTGACTTAAGTTCAAGATGGTTCATGATCCATGGGCCAGGTAAAGGTTTTGAAGTACTAGTAACATAACCCGCTACTGTTAAGAATATTGAGTTGAAGAACGTTTCATGGAAAAAAGTAATTTTACTTCAGGCAATAGTTTAGACAATCGTGTGGAACTTCCATCAGCCTCTTATATTTATTACTAGACCAATTGTACAATGTAATTGAGGTTAAAAACATTTCTGTGACGTCATGCCTTTGTTCTTGCAGTCTAAAATTTTACCTGTAGCCGTCCGATCATAATAATTACCAGTCTGATAGTATATTATCGGACGGCAATGATAACAAGATCGGACGGTATTTAAAAACAAAAAGAAGAGTGGAATAAGTTGAATACCCCCCCCCCCCCCCCAAAAAAAAAATAGGAAAAAAATCAGGGAAAGCAATCGCAAGGTAATTTCAAAAGTTGCTGCAAACTTGCAAATCCATGAAAAAATCGAGTTAAACCATCCTCAAAATTAATAATTCCCATCTTTAAAGTGTTTTTGATACAGCATTCTGAATAATCGAATTTAAATCCATTTTTGAGAAATAATCGACAAATCTATTTATTTTTTAAGGATTGTTTCCAAATGGCTGCACTTGTAAAACCTGAGAATTTCCATTATATAAGCTAAAACTCCAGGATGAAAATCTGCATTTTTACTTTCCATAGTGAAGGTTATAATTTCACCAAAAAAAAAATGCATCAATGTCAATTTATGCACAAAATAAATAAAAATTTTCCAAAAAAAAGGATATCCTTCCCCACCAGACCCCTGTTCTGCTTATCTAAACTACTGCCATTGAATAAATAAAATGAAACAACAGTTCACCCACTTTTTACTGTCCCTTTTCTTTTGTCTCTTTAATGGACGGGTAAAAAACAATTGATGCCTAAACTCCCATTGTGTTATTATCGGACTCCTCCAAGTAATTTTTGGACATTTAAATGGCAATGTTTTAAGTAAGATATACGGCTCAACAAACTTTTTAAGCTCACATTGTTTTTCGCACAAATTAAAGTCATATTTTTGTAATAAAAATTATGATTTTCGAACCTCAGAACGATGACATAGCCCCACGCTATATCACATATATAATTTCATGTATAAATGTCCTTTAAAAGTATTATCTTATGTTTCCAAAGTGGATGTTTTAGAGGGGAATTTATCAATAAATGGTACGATGTTTCTACTATAGGCCTCTACCATAGCTTTTTTTAAAATATAAAACTTGCTTTCTTTGATACAATGTAGTTGAAAATTTTAAATTTTCTTCTAAAAGGTGAGTATTTTTAAAAGATATTTTGCTCATTTACCATACTCATCTGGGTTTTGTCGAAATGTAGCACCGAAAAGGAATAACATTGCAGAGAGAAACCATACTAGAGGGTAGGATAATAAAGTATTGTTTATTTTTTTGATAGTAAATTTTTCTATGAAAAGGAAAAGTCTTCTGCATTTACGGTTTGAAACATTAAAATTTTGCTGTGGGATGAATCTTTCAGGATTCTAGATTTTTAGAAGGTGACTCTGAAAAATGCCACCTTATTAACATATACATAACATATTGACGACGGATTTTTTTCGTTATTTCCTGATCATGACAACGAGCAAACGGCGGGTGTGACCGGTCGGCAGGGAATGCTCACTCCTCCATGGTACCTGATCCCACCTCTGATGTTTCGGAGGTCCGTGTTTGCTCTGCTCTGATTTTGTATATTGTTTAATGGACTTTGAGATTGAATACTGTTCGTTATCTCCATATCCTTCTTCATATAAAGCAGTCAAACAGATGAAAAATACTATTATCACCCTGCGCTAAAGAGTCAGATAGTACTGAAAATACAAGTTACAGTAGCTGTACTGTGCCCGTTTCTATGTTTCTGCAAAGAGCTACTGCTTTCAAAAAAACGGATAAAAATTGCAATTGACAAGAAACTACAAAAAATCAAATGGAAATAATTTTTATTTTTTCACATAGGAATATATTAAAGTTCTGGCAATTGATTTGTATGAATTATGTTTTAGTAAATGAATTAAAACTCAAATAATGTAAACAAATACTTTTAAAGTATATTTTGATTTCTCAACAAACAATATTACATTATTATAACAATGTGACCTTAATTTGTGCGAAAAAAAAAGTTTGTTGAGCTGTATGCCTCATACTATTCTATATGTAAACTTATCAGACAGTTTTCGGCCCTAACGGGCCTCAAACAGTCTGATGATTTTAAATATAGAATAGTATAAGGCATACAGCTCAACAAAAGGTTTATATATGGGGATTTGTATTCATCTTGATGTATAAAGAATTCTTTAAAAGGTTTCAATAAATAGATATGAATGTGCAATCCCTAGCAGAAACTATAGCATCATGCATGGTTCGATATATAGGAACCGCCTCAAATATATACAATTTATTAACCTAGTCTGTATACATCCGTCAATCATGTGAAGTAATGTTCAGAATTTACGCTGGAAGTGCTTGAAATTGATTGTCATTTACCAATCCGTCTGTGTAACTTACACAACTTGTTTGGTGCTCACGGCGAACATTAAAAATAAATTTGGTCTTGTTCACCGTGTATATTATTCAAGCACGATAAAGAAACCGTATTGATTAAAAGACTAGCTTGATTATATGTTTTTGTAGTACAAACACATGAAAATTTTTTTTTATCTCATAATGATTCAGTAAAATAAATCAGAATTGTATAACTTTTTTCCAGGAAGTAAATTTCGATTCAAATTACTTGATTAATTTAAAGGTGACAAAAATCTTGTTTTCACATGTATGATTAATTTTAAGGCATAACAAAAAATAATTGTGATACTGTAAGATAAAAAAGAGTCTAATACAACCTTTTTTGCGTAAAATAGATAGTGGAGATAAAAGCGCAATGTTTAATGTAGTACCAGCAAGACATTAGGGGTTTGTCTTCTTTCTACCCAGCATTTTTCTCCACACCGTTTGGTTAAGGTCACGTGGTTTTTTCGCGCAAATTAATTTCACATTGTTAGTACACTGCTATATTTTGTTCATTGATATATTGAGTTCGTTGTGATTGGTATACCCACACGTTATCTAAAAAAAATCGAGTATATTGTTGTGACTTTGGTTGGAGGTGTCCTGAAGATGTGCAACAGGGTTTAAAACTTTTCATTTTCACCCTAGGGGTCAACTTTCGATAAATCAATTTTCTATGCAAACATCCTCTGGTTCCCTGACCTTCTCTTACATTTTTCAAGGTAGCCCAATCAACTTTAGGGAAATGGTTGTCGGTGTCCAATGTTAGTAAATAAGGTTTCAAACTTTTCATTATTTTAACCCTGGGGGTATAATGGGGTCGAATAATGACGTTTTTTTAAAGCAAAAAAGATATCTTTAAATCGTGATTAATGATGCATATTTCAGTTCTTTGTTGTGTAAATTTCATTTTAGTATCTCGTCAGAATTTTAATAAAAGTGTCAAGGAAATGATGTACCCTCAAACTGAAGATTCACACAAAATAATCTCTATGGAGTAAGACCACGACTCGCTTTTATTACTACAAAACAATCTTCACTGTTGGATACCATGTACTTCTAAATAGGAAACTGATCTATCTGCTTTTACACCTTTCTGCATAGATCTTTCCAAACCGTTGCGGGTGTGTGGAAGGGGGGAGGGCTTTGACATTCCTTATAAAAATCCCAAATGTGTTCAATGGGATTCAGATCCGGGAATTTGACAGTGTATCATTACACAGATGACGTTTTGTCAATATACTGAAAGCGTAAGTGTGCCGCTTTCAGGATAATTCAGACTGCTTGAGGTGATATTAGACAGTCACGAGCGCCGATTTCTTATCATTTTCATACGATTGAAATTGTTTGTTTTCCTGTTTCTAAGATTGTTTTAGGACAATTTAACGATCTTTTAACCTGAAGTGACTAGAAATTTTGGCCTCGGACGAAATTATATTTAAAAGTAATATCAAAAACAATTTAATAATCTTTTATAAATCTTTTTTTATCTTTTATTTTTATTCCCACGTGAACGAAGTTTCCAGGGTATATAGTTTTTGTCGTGTCCGTCCGTCTATCTGTCCGTGTTTACGAGAGTGCATTTATTGGGTATTTTTCATGCCAAGATTGTACTTATTGGGTACTTTTTGCTTATTGGGTATACCCAATAAGAAGTGTCGCTGAATATGCTTAAAACACCCTAATTGGGTATTTGCAGGTTAGTACCCAACAAAACTTGGACACGACAATTTGTCCAAAAAAGTGTCCGAAAAAGTTGCTTTCACGGACGCATCGTATTCTGTTGTTTCGGTTTTACATTCGGAACTCTAAATTCTCGAGAGTTCCGAAAATCAACTTCCGTTGATCCTGATCATAACAACGTTTGTTTTCATGGAAAAAAATATGGCGACTAAGAAACACTAAATGTCAACAAGATTTTCTAATTGACAAGAGAAGGAAAAGGTAAGTTTATTCGATTAATATTTATCCATTGCTGGGTTCTTGTTTAAGGAAAATCTATTTTAATGTAATTTTGAAAACAATTGTGCACAAAATTAAAATAGATGAACAATTAATCCTAAGTTGCACTTGTTTGTATTTTGAATTTTCTCTGTCTTTTTAACTCTCTTGAGGGCGAGAAGTATTTAGTAAATGATCGTATATTGTTAGATAATCTTTAATAAATCGAAAGTGTTTATTATTTAATTTTATATCATAACCAACTAAGTATGTTCTGACAATGTATATTGGAAAGGGAAATGAAAATTTTAACAATCGTGTGTTCATAAATCAGCTGTAAATTATCGGTTCATGTAGACAGTATTATAATCGCAAAGTGAGCTGAGATGATGATAAATGGAATAATTGACAACTAAATAATTGTATGTAAGTTTATCTCACCTGATACATTGTATGGAACTTAAGAGATTCATTAATGTATTACTGAAAAACTTTCAGTCAAAACAGTGCTTCTTTCTGTCTTTGATTTTGACTTAGTGTCTGCTTTATT
>NW_026927975.1:0-33501 GCF_032062105.1 Saccostrea cuccullata | reverse complement strand
ATTTTGCTGGTTATTTTCGGTATGATAAAGCCAGTAGAGGACACTGTTCAGTTTACCTTTGTTTTATTTTTCTGGTTATCCTCGGTATGATAAAGCCAGTAGAGGACATTATTCAGTTTACCTTTGTTTTATTTTGCTGGTTGTCCTCGGTATGATAAAGCCAGTAGAGGACATTACTCAGTTTACCTTTGTTTTATTTTTCTGGTTGTCCTCGGTATGATAAAGCCAGTAGAGGACATTACTCAGTTTACCTTTGTTTTATTTTTCTGGTTATCCTCGGTATGATAAAGTCAGTAGAGGACATTATTCAGTTTACCTTTGTTTTATTTTGCTGGTTATCCTCGGTATGATAAAGCCAGTAGAGGACATTGTTCAGTTTACCTTTGTTTTATTTTGCTGGTTATTTTCGGTATGATAAAGCCAGTAGAGGACACTGTTCAGTTTACCTTTGTTTTATTTTCCTGGTTATCCTCGGTATGATAAAGTCAGTAGAGGACACTGTTCAGTTTACCTTTGTTTTATTTTGCTGGTTATCCTCGGTATGATAAAGTCAGTAGAGGACATTATTCAGTTTACCTTTGTTTTATTTTGCTGGTTATCCTCGGTATGATAAAGCCAGTAGAGGACACTATTCAGTCTGTCTGTATTTCTCAGGCCTTGAATCAGATAATGCCCGACTCTGTGTATTGCTTTTGTGTCAAAACTGATATCAGAGCACAGAACCAAGTCAGGGAAAAGTGGACACATTGGCTGAAATGAGAGAGTAATTCAGAATATTTTGATATAAGACTGCAATACTTGAAACAGCTTCATATTTCCTTATCTATCATACAGTAAAACAGATAGTGAATAATTACCAAAGTTAAATTTTTTTGCATTTATTTCACAATGTTTTGTTGTCCCCTAGCTTGCATGATATCAACAGCATGAACTTAATTACATTTATCGATAATTTATTTTAAACAGTGACAGGGAGGTAACTCTTACAGACAATCACATACCTCCATCTCGGGTATGGACTGGTACAGAAAACAGCTGTGAGGGGAGGACAGGAATTCCTGCAGGTAATTTCTTTTTGGGAGCTCAGCACGGCTGGTCATGTATCTCTCCAACAACAAATCAAACTGAGGACTATAAAAAGAGTCCCTTAGTCTATTATTATACACAAGAATCTAAATGGAAAAAATGTGTGTGCTTTGTAACACTTCAGGAGTATATTTTTTTCCCTATACTCCTAAATATACAACTTACCGGTACTAATAACTGTGAGTACCAATGAGGTGAATTTGCAATTTCACAAGACCACTCGCAAATTAAAATCAAAGCCTTTTTTAAAAATGATATTGTTTTAAATTTGTTTCTATAAAAGACTTTTTAAAAAGTTAAGGGGCCTAACTAAGTTCAAAACTATACAGTGTTAACCTTATTAAGGTGGCTCTATACATCGATGCAATATACTTTTGAAGACACTGTGTCACAAATTGAAATTTAAATGTTTTGTGAATTTATTAAGGAATCACTGTCTAGTTAATATAGTATGCTAGGGCATTAAATATCCTAGGTTTCCCACTATCGTTGATGTCCCTGGCATACTATACTAACTAGACAGTGATTCCTTATATTTCCATTGCATTGTGAAATAAAATTGTAGATTTAGAGTTTGAAAATGTAGACCTAATAGATTATCCATGAAAATCTTGTGCGGCTGTCTTTGTGTTTGACGTCAGTGGGCAAGGACTATTGAAATTGGCATGGGTTTGGCTTCCTTAGCGTCAGGCACAAAGACAGATGCACACGAGATTTACATGCATATTTGGCCTCCTAAGCCCTGAACTATCGATTTTCCTAATTTACATTCTGGTAGAATTACTAAGAAATCAACTCCCCAACTTTCAAAGAGTAATCACAGAGAAAAAAAAATTAAAAATGGAAATATTTTGTAATATTTCCATTTCTAATTTTTGTCTCTGTGATAACCTTTGAAAGTTAGCGGAGTTGATTTCTTGATAATTCTACCGGAATGTAAATTAGGCAGGTCGATAGGTCAGGAGCTAAGGAGGCCTAATATGCATGCAAATCTCATGCGCATCTGTCTCTGTGTCTGACGCTAAGGAGGCCAAAAATGCATGTAAATCTCGTGCGGCTGCCTTTGTGCTTAACGTCAGTGGCCGAGGACTATTGAAATTGGCATGGGAATTCTTGTGTAATTTAAATCTATGTCTACATTTCAAAAATCTAAATCTACAATTTTATTTCACAATGAAATGGAAATATAAGGAATCACTGTCTAGTTAGTATAGTATGCTAGGGACATCAACAATAGTGGAAAACATGGGATAATTTATGCATAACGGGCTTTGCTTCCAACTATCGTTGATGCCCTGGCATATTATACTAACTAGACAGTGATTCCCTAAAAGGGTGATTTGGTAAACTATTTTCATAGTCTAATGGTGAAAGTTAGTGTTGAATAATCGGGAAATTTTCATAATCGATAATCGGTCAAAATCAGAGAAGCTTAATCGATCAATCATCGACTTAATTGGTAATTCAAATTTCAAATACAAAATTCTATTTCTTTACATCATTTATCATTTATGGAACAAACTAAAAATAAAATTTTTTCAAGTTTATTCTAAAGACAACTTTTTTGTTGTATAAGTAACAAAGAAACAGAATTTTTTTTAAATATTTGCTTATAAAACTAATAATGTTTGTCATGACATCAGATTTTGCATTCCCTAATTGGAATAATCTTACTGTGTCTCGGTACAAGCCCTCACCACAGTTAGAATATCCCATATACTTGCAATGTAGAAAATTGGAGCGGATACGCTCCGACACGATTTTGAAGAATATAAAAGGATCTGCACTGGAAATAACTTCCAAATAAATCAAAACAATCTTTTTTTGAGATTGCTTATGCATTTTATCCCAAAATATAATCCATATAAAGATGAAAATCCAATTAATGTTCTCAACGTTTTTCTCTCGCTTCAAATTTACCTGCCATGTTTACATTCGGAACTCTCTAGATTGTCCGTAGTTAATGCACTGATTATATGATTTATTGCCCGTGTTTCTTTTGCTACATTATACAAATACACGGAACGAATTCTATCTTTAAACCGGGTCCGTAGGAAAATATCATTTTAACGATAGAATGTTCTATCTATGCATTCCCTGGATATGGGTAAATTTCTACTTGATTGTTGTTAACTTCGCCTTCGGACACCATTTTTGTTGACCTCCTTTGGTTTTACATGTATTGTAAATGTGTATGTATTAGTTTAGTTCAAATCATACAAGTTTATTTGGGTGAATTATTTGGGCGACAATCGATTATGAAAAATGTAATCGATAATCGGAATCAAACACCCAAAAACGATCGACAATTGATCATCGGCTACAATCGTTTCATCACTAGTGAAAGTATCTGGCATGTGAACTGATTGAACCCAACTTAAGGCTTTTGTTTAAATTTACTGAATTGTACTGTTTTAAAATGTTTAATATTCTAATTTCTTTTTAACCAAAATTGCAAACTTTAAGCTTACTTTTTATTCAATTTATGTCTCTCATAATCAACTAAAAATTCCTTATTGTTTTTAGTTCGAGAGTGATATCTCTGTCAAAATTTATCTAACCCTGACTAAATGTATTTTCTGGTAAAATACCTGCCTATGCAATTTCTATAGAGATCTCTACAAAATTCTTTGACACTTGTACATATTTCTTGCACTGACTAAAAGGGAAAATCTAAGACTTAATGGGGAGTAGAATATAATCTTTACCAGAGAGAGCTGAACTTGGAGTAGAGTGAAATGAGGAAACTGGCAAACTGGAGCATCCATGTACTGCAGACTGAATACCTCCATAGCTGGCGTCTGACAAACTCCGACAATTTTATGTTCTACAAAGGACACTCAACAATTACAACACTCCTTACAATATTTAGACATCTCTACTATCATCAAAATAATAAATTGAGAAGAACTCAAACATTTTTACTACATAAAAGGTGAAAATAATGAACTGTGATTTATCAAAAAAATAATAACGAATACAAATCTTTGATGAGGGTATAAAACATAAAGCCCTGGAGACTTCAGAAGTTAGGATCAGGTGACTAGGAGGAGTGAGCATCCCCTGTTGACAGTCACACCCGCCAAAAGTCGTAGTGATTTTAATTTGTTCAAACTATGACCACATTTAGGTCCAACCCTTAGAATATAAATCAAACAATTCTGCTTATTTAAATGAACTGAAGGGCCTTAGTTTCTCAGCTAAGCATTGTGGCCCACAAGCCTTATTATATCATATGTGATTATATAGTAATTTAAATATGTATGTATAATGTGGAAGTATTACTACATACCCATTTGATTTCAATAACTTTTTTTTGAATATTGGAATGTTAGTACTGTAAAAAATTTTAAGCATTTGAAATCTATTTTTACACATGTAGGTAGATGTGTATGGTGCTTATCTTACCTCTATTTGTGGAGGGAGATAGAGAACTGTGTGTATTTGATTCTTACCTCTGTGTTTGGAGGGAGGTCAGAGAATTGTGTGTCTTTGATTCTTACCTTAGTTTGTGGAAGGAGGTTAGAAAACTGGGACACTCGGATACAACTACAGGTACAGCAGAGAAAACAAATCTTGGGAACCTGAAATTCAATGAAACCATGCATCAGAGATATAATAATCAATGAAATACATGATACTCTGATAGACATGTTCTTAGAATGCCCAATTAAACTAGAGGAATCGTGAACAGTGAATATAATAGACGGGAGCCCCTAAAATTATAAAGAATGGCAGTGTCCTGTTCTGCTATGGGAAACCCAAATTGTTTCACATTAAATGTATAATAGGTGCATAATAGCACTATGGTCGGTAAACATTAAGTTGAGATAAGATAAAGATAGGTTTTCCTGTCAATTTCACACACACAATTTCACTACATCCTTTGTATTTTGACTGTGAACAAGGATAACATGGTGAATGCACACAGAACATTGAGGAAATGAAAAATGTAAAAGAACATTTCTGGGTTTGTGTGAGCTATAATCTGTACCTACATGGCCCATAGTTGCCAACTCACCCGATTTCGTCGGGTCACACCCGATTTTTCAACCCGTAACCGATTATTTTTTATGACCCGGCAGGTCATGCTTATCACCCGATTTTTGCCGAACAACCCGAAAATCTCCCGATTTCCGGATTTGGTTCGTAAATTAGGTTGCACTTTTAATTTCCAGTTACAACCCAAGCTTAGATCTACGTAAACAATCTTACAATGCCAATGGATTAATTATCAGTGCAGGTGTAAACAATTAACTGGGTGTTGTTTTGACAAATCAATGTTTGAAGTCAATTAAAATGGCTTCCGATAGAACTAGATCGTTATCAGGGCCAACAGGAACAAATTGAACCAAACACATGTCTCTGATTGAACCAAGAAAAAGAGAAACAATATTTATGTACATATCAAGGGATCTTGGAAAAAAAAAATTCATTCTAGATAAAATAAAGTGATCAAAGACAGTGTAGGCCTAACTTCACATTTAAAACATATTGTAGTGGTTAATTAATTAGGAGAGAGGAAAAATAACTTCAAAACTTAAATTGGTATACTTTCAAATTTAGCAGAAAGTTTGAGAAACTGAAAAGTTTTTTTTTTAAAAATGCACACTTACTTCAGGTCAATACTGAAATATGAAACCTTCAATTCTCATTTTTAACATGTAAATAAAATCAAATTATGTATGAATTTTTTGTCATAGTTTAATTAAATCCTTTTTCAATAAAAAAAAATTCCCAATACACAAATACTTTGTATATATATGTATAAAATTTAATCATGGTAAATATGTCGTGAATGTCGTTACGCGTTATGACCAGATTTTTTACTTTCCAAATCTGGTCATGACCAGATTTTTACATGCTGGAGGTTGGCAAGTATGACATGGCCTGTGATCACTTAGTCAGCAGGGCTCCCATCCCACTTCTGGGGACTGTAGCTGAAGCCTTAACATTTGGTAATTAGTGACTGTTTCACTGTTTGGGGGAAATTTGGGAAAATCAAAACAGCTTAATATTATATATCAAACTGTATGTTCTTTAATTTTGGAGAGAAAAATAACATTCAAAGGGGAAAAAGGGTATTTTTTATGAATTCAGAAAAAAAGAACACAAACAGAATCTATGATTTTTATCTATTTAGAATCTGTACCGAGTGTCATAGGACTTTACCTGTTTCAAAGGCCACCATACGACTGTTGTAATATAATATCTATGATTTTTATCTGTTTAAAATCTATAATTAAGTGTCGTATGACCATTACCTGTTTGGAGGCCACCATATGACTGTTGTACACTGTGACGTGGGAACCCAGATAAAAACTTCTGTGATAATGATGCTGTGATACACTGCTCACCAACACCCTGTGTGAACCAGTGTTTAAACTTTATATCAACATATTACACTGCTAAAAAAAAATTAGACTTTAACAGATTGAAAGCTAACAGATACAGCAATGGCATTAAGTTCCTGAATACTTCAATGAATAAATGGGACAAAGGGATGATTAAAAAAAAAAACCAATTTTTCTTTTCAAAATGGTGTTAATTCATAGCTTTGGAGTTCCCATGGAAATTGTCATTACTTTTTCATACAATAATGCATAATTCTGCATTTTTGAAGACCTGGTAGGAAGGGAGATAATACATACCAAACAGTTTTATCCAGTTGATACAACCCAAAGTTCTCCAAGTCCACATTAGTTATCTCCCCCTGAAATGATCAAACACTCTACAAAACACGTGGTATGATATGACACAAACTGACATTTCAATACAGAGACTTGATATAATAGTTAATACATAGTTACATTTTGATACCGACCTGATAGGAACAAAACTCTTGGTCCTCAGGCACTCTGGTCAAATCTTCTGGATTTAATAAAGAAATCTTCTCATCCTTGCAATTTTCACTCAACCATTTCTTTGAAAGTAATCTTTTAATGTTATACATGCATTCATAAATACTTTGTGTTAAACAAATAAATATGATGAAATGATCATCAAATGATCTAATCTACTTCTAAATTTGAGTAACATTGACACATTTAGACAAATTTATAAACACAATACATGTACTTTTTTTCCAAGTTCTGATCTAAAATGATTTGGAAAAATGTATGCATCTTGTTACCATGACTACAGAAAATTACTAAAATGAACTAGCACATATATTAATTGCATTGGGAACTTACAGAGAGAGAAATGACCTCAATATTTTCCACAGTAGGGGCAAGAAGATCAGATTTCTTCCAGGGAACCAGAACTTTTTTCTCTTGAGGTGTCCCCTGTAAAAAAAATGTTTTTTTACTTCAGGATTCAATGCTAAGAAATCATAAGAATAAAGTAAAAATGTCATCAGATTAGTTGTACACTGTATAGCATTAGTGAGAAGACCATGAGAGAACCCTGTGGTGTAACAAACTAACAGTATTACTGTCACTATGTATGCCATCATTAGGGGTGAAACAAATTGAGAGAGGTTTCATGTTTTGTTTCACTGAAAGTAGTACTGGTAATGAATATAGAATAAAACTCCAGGCAAATCTCAGTACACCTTTGATTGACCCTGGATAACGAATAATGCTGAAGGTCAAGGGGCTGATTAGTTTGTATGTTCAATGCATAGAATTGAGTTAGTTTTCCATCTTGTATTTCTTTACCCATCTCTGTCATGACTGTCATGGCTTCCCCTTGCCAGATATCAAATTTACTAACCAGGTATCATCCCGCACCCTGTCACTATAAAACTATGTAAGTAATATTACCTTATATAGAGTAGTAGGAAGTAGGCCCAGAAACAGGAACTCTTTCTGTGGGGTCAAAAGGTCATGCCAGTGTTGGTACTTCCTGTCCTGCATTCAAATCAATCATCAACATTATCAAATGATGAGGAGATAGATAAAGATCATTAATATGAAAATGTGTTGATTCTCAAATTTCAGAAATTGTGTTGCTCCCAGTGACAACATAATACTATAAATGTTTGCATAAGTAACTAAACAAAGCACAATAAATGAATTCATATACTTAAAACTTCACTTTACCATAGGCTGAAAATAAGAAAAGATGTTCACAGTATATATATATATATAATTTTTTTTCTTTATACAATATTTTTCATATTAAATGAAATAAATTATTAAGTACCTTAATAATAACGGTAATATTTTTCTGTAGTTTGATGCAAAATACTAGATCCTCTTTAATTCTAAAAACACAAGAGATGTTTATAAAACACTAATGCCACTCCCCCTGGACATACATGAACATGCATAGAAAATGAATAAAAACTGCAAATAATTGGAATTTTTCTTAGTCCAAGGGGCATAACTCTTGTCAAAAATTTCTCAATTGTACCCAAAACAAATTCTTATGATAAATCTGTATACCAAATTTCATTTCAGTAACTTCAGCCTCTGCAAAGAAAATGAACAGAAACTGCAAAGAATTGAAATTTTTCTAAGTCCAAGAGGCATAACTCTGTCAAAAATTTCTTGATTATACCCAAAACAGAACCTGACATTAATATTTTTATGGTGGACCAACAGAACGACAGACGAAATAACAGACAAAAAGCAGTAAAGCAATATGCCCTCTCTTCTTGAAAGGGGGACACAAAAATAAAGAGAAAGTAATTTTCAAAGAAGTCACTTAATAAAAAAATTATCAAATTTACACATGGAATCAAAATTTATTTTAATACAATTATCAATTTAAGATAGAAAAGATATCAAAGATAAATGGAGTAGTATACTGGGCAAAATAAGTTAGGGATCATATTTTTACACAAGAATAATATTTTCATAGCCATGAATTTATATGACAGCAAGGCTCAAGTAGTTTTAAAAACATGTCATTTACACTATTCGATACTTAAGTCACACGTGTTTAATGAGTTTTGGGACATATTGGTCAAGAAAGTATGTGACATTAAAAAAATAAGTGGAACAATGGAAGCATAGAAGTATCAAAGCGGGTTTTCTTTAGTGAACACAAGAAAATTTCAGTATATCTGACCAGAACTGATGATAAGACGCTATGAGGAGGCATGTGAGTATGGACGGACACTTCATGGCAGCAGGGATGCTGGAAGCTGGCAAAACGCAACGTCACGTTGCAGAAAGACTTTATCTTTTTCAAAGTGGAATTAACGGTTATGGAACCGATATTTACAGGCAGAAAATTGTCAAAAAAGGCTAAAATCGGGACCTCAAAGGTGTACGGCAGTCCGTGAGGATCGTTATTTGGCCAATTTTGCTGAGACGCACAGCTTCCAAAGTGCTCTTAAGCTTAATACTGGGCATCAGAGAGCAACGGGCAGGCGGATTTCTACTAAAACAGTTTGAAACAGACTTCAGGAAGCAAATCTCAAGGCTTGCCGACCAGCCGTACGTCCTGTATTAAAATTAGAGTGCCGCAGAAATCGACTACAGTGGGCAACAGAACACAAAAAATTGGCAATAACGTCATTGGTGTTCTGTTCTCTTCTCAGACGAGTCGCGATTTTGTTTTGACTTCCATGATGACAGAAGACTTGTTTGGATTGCAAATGGGGAAAGATATGCTGATTGTGTCATTTCTGAGCAATACAGAGTAAATGGAGGTTTGGTGATGATTTGGGCAGGCATAAGTATCGACTGCAAAACTGATCTGCACATTATTGAAGGCAACCTGACAGGTTTAAAATACCGAAATGATATTCTTCATCCTATTGTTAGACGTATTGCATGTACTCTGGGGGAGGATTTCATCTTAATGGATGATAATGCTCGACCTCATAGTGTCCGATGCGTAAACGAGTACATGGAAAGTGAAACAACTTAGCGTATGCACCCACCGTTTTTTAGACCTGAAGTTAATTGAACATGCCTGGAACATTCTTTAGCAACGCATTTCAGTTCGTCTTACACTTCCCCAAAATTGACGGGAGCTTCAGACAGCATTGCAGGAGGAATGGCAACAGATCCCTCAGGCTAGCCTTCGACGACTGATGGGCAGCATGGGTCTGAGTTGCAGGGCCTCGCGGGGAGGTCATACAAAATACTGGCAATCATTTTAGTGACGTTATTTGACTCTTCTGAAGAAAATCTCATTTTCAGGTCTACCCCCAACATGTCGAATTCTAAAGTGATGGTAATGAACAATTCGCAGCGCGTGTTCATACAAATTTATCACATCCAATGTTTAATTTTCACTTTTTAAATATAAAATATGATACTAAAATTTAAACTGCATTCTGTTTTTTATGATACAGTATTTGTAAAACATATTTAATTTGATGATCCTTAACTTTTTTTGTCCAGTATATTTGTCTGAACTCTTGTTAATAAAGAATTACTTGATAATCTCACTGAGACAGCTGACTTCTCCAACTATATTTAAACAGCCTGGTTTTAATTGATCTCTGCAATTAAAAATAAAAGAGTAAAACTACAATTAATGTACACATAAAAATAAAATGTTGGCTTGTTTTGCAGTGCTGCTTGTTTACTACGTTAAACTTTGTTGCCTTGCATGGTCATCAATTTTGATGAAACAATATTCCACAAGACATTGAACTACCCTGACATAACTTAGATTTTGATATATTACCCCGTATATTCATAGCATCGACAAATCAGATTCTTATTCAGAATTGGTCAAACAAATGTTAATACTTGTTTTCCAATATGACTTCCACGTCAGTTGTTGATAATACATGTACTTTGATTTCTTTCTTTTTCCTGTCCACATTTTCCTCTTTGATAAAGTTCCTGACTTCAATGTAATTTGTACCTACAAGAGCATGTTTATGTGAAAATATCTAAGGATTAAAAATCAAAAATTCACGTTATGGATGAAACTATCTAAGGAATAAAATGAAAATATCTTAAAAGATCAAACGAGACAAATTCAAGCTACGGATTATGAATGTAATAAAACAAAGCCTATGAACCTTGATCTTCTCTGACCAGTCTCCATGACGACAAAATACACCATAAACTTTGGGCATATATCAACTTCCTTCTAGTGAAATCTGTAAACTGATAACAAAGTACAATATTTAACTTGTGAACTAAAAACAAAGTATAATATTTAAAGTATCTACAAGACAAATATTGATAAAGAAATAGGTTCACTTTAACTCTTTACAACTTACTGAACCGTTATGCAACAAACACTTAATGTTCACGTCATAGAAATAGAAATTTACCATTTCCCCGCAAGCACCTTATAGCGTGGTACACATTTCTCTTAATGTTAAGAGTAAAAAATATTATGACGAAATATTTTAATATAAATAAAACTTCTCTTATTTTATGAGATTTTTGAGGGCATAAAATAGATGGAAATTGGCATTAAATTTAAGATTAAATGAACTTTTTAATATGAGTGAAAATGCGTGATTATGGGGAAACGGTATATGCGTGATTTTGCGTCAGAAATAGGAAATAGTATATGCGTTAAAATGTGTGACTGCGGGGAAGGGGGTTAAATATGCATTCAATTTATTTAATTATAATCCTATGTCTAAATTTTAGTTTACATGTAAGCAGACTTGTTCAAAATCGCATTAGTTTAAACATGTTAAAAAAGTTTATTCTGAGAATCTTTGAATAGCAAAAAAGGAAATGATACAGAAAATATTCTAATAAAATAAACACAACAGCAGGGCAACTACAGAGTAGGCTTAGTTGTAGTTTTGTGCAGACTAAAAAATATTATTTGTCTATTGTTTCAAGTTATTGTGGTAGTGACAACAAAATTTGTAACTGTATTTGACATTGTTTCTTTTTATTTAGGTTGACTGTGTTATATGTGGTTTGTCATAGTAATACCTGACAGGGAATAGATCCTGTGTTATATGTGGTCTGTCATAGTAATACCTGACAGGGAATAGATCCTGTGTTATCCTCCAGGTGAATGACAGCTAGTCGGTCCTTTTGACTCACAGGTGTAAAAACAAATCTCCCAGATAAAATCTTCCTAAAATCAGAAGTCATCAAGATTTAAGGGCGGGACAAGAACTTCATGAGCATGATGATTACTGGATTTTATATAATTACTTAGTTGCCTTGTTAAAAATCAAGTCACATTTTTTTATGCTAGTATAAAAAATTGTCAACTCACAATTATGATAATCTAACTGGCATGTTTGCAACATACAGCAAATTTTGAACCCTGAGACCTTTGGTCAATACCTATCTAGCTCTCTGACAGTTTTACTGGTAGCTGTGCAGTCCACGGTGAGATTTCTGGGACTGTCCAGTAGCTCTCTGACAGTGACAATGCTGTAGTCCAGAATGTTGGTCTTTACTACTCGCTTTATCCCAGACAAGAACTGATGATACTGATCTGAAGTACGTCTACCTCTTGTGATGAGGAAAGTCTGATATAGGGATCCCAACCAAAACTCCTCCTGAAAAAAATTAAATAAAAAGATATAATGGTATCACATTATCACAATTAATACATGTAACAGCATTTGTTTATGATACAGAATCAAATTTACCTGTAAAAACAGATGGCCTGATGATAACATGATAGACTGTATATAAACTAATTATAATTCAAGTGAACAAGGGGAAGAATGTTTTCCAAAGACCTTTTCTTAATTCTAAAGTAAACAATCTAAAAGTTGTATTCACCTCAGAGTCAATAACTGTACATTATTGGATTAGATCGGGTCTTCTTTAAGCCATAGGGAGTTGTGCAATAAACATGATAAAACACAATTGCAAAACATGCAAAAGCTGAAAGATTTATTGAGATATTGTGTGGAAACAAAACTTTTAAAACAGACAGATTTTTTTTTAATTTATGACCTTGACTTTTGGACCTCAAATCCAATAGTGATCTTCCTTAGGCCATGTAGAGTTATTGTGCAAAATTTCATTGCAAAAGATCAAGGGCTTCTCGAGATGTAATCACATGGAATTGAAAGCGTTACACGCAGACAGAACTACAGACAGACCGAAATTAATATCCCTCACTTTCAGCTGGGGACAATAAATTATTTATCTGTTTATTGTCCACAAAAAAGTGGTATTTCTCTATTTATTTTTCCATGTTCATCCAAGATTACTTTGACTTTTACACCAGGCCTGATTTTATATTGTGGCATTTGCAATGGACAAGCAGTGTAAGAGTTAGCTGCAGATCTGTAGCTATCCGAAAAAATATATATTGATAGACTGGATAGCTACAGTGCCACCCATTGAAAAAACTGTATATTTATTGCGCACAAAAAGTGCGCTCGGTTTTCAATTTATTTATCCATGTTCCTAAAACTGTAATCTCAAAATATTACTAACCGTGTGTTCCTAACATATTCTTTTACTCTTTCCACAACAAAACATTCGTCATAATTGTTTTTAATAGTCCTCCTGGCCCTGATATTGTAATCATCGAACATTTCCATAATATATACTGCAATTTTGGTTTCAAAGATAATTCGGTCCAATATGCTTCGTTCAGATGTCATCTACGAATGTACTTGATAAAGGAGAGAGAAACTTTTTAAAATCTTCCCTCTTTTGCAATTGAGGTATGAATTTGGAAGAGATAATCAAGAACTGAGCGCACTTTTTTGTGCGCAATAAATATACAGTTTTTTCAACGGGTGGCACTGTAGCTATCCGGTCTATCAATATTTATTTTTTCGGATAGCAACAGATCTGCAGCTATGTAAGAGTCAGAAGAATCACGGATTACTGTCTAGTCATCCATCCCATTTTTTTTCTGATGAGCGAGTTCTAAATCTGCAGCATTATATCATCGTCGCCCGCTGCTTAGAGCGTCTGCTCTCGCGTTTTGAAGTAAGGAGTCAATCCTTATGTCGCAAGTATGAATCCCATCATGGGATGTGGAGACCGGTCCTTTGGATGAGACTGCATAAACCGAGGTCGCAGTAGATGCTGGCACGAAAAAAATCCCTCCTTGCTCAATGGCAGAGTTGTGGAAAACTGTCGGTCATGCCGGCAAAACCAGCTTAAAATTCGCATGACCGGTAAAAATGCTATCAATGTCGGTCCAAATGACCGGCCCCTTTTTTGGTTAAAAGTTTTTTTTTTGTTTTGTGCATTTCCCATCTTAATTATTGTATCTTATATGCGATTATGTAATACCTTTTCTTTAAACGAGATCAAAGCTATAAATGAAAACAAAACTAGCATTGTTCTCGTGACCTTTCAAATGCACAACTGCCAAGGGGCCGAGTTAGGTAGAAAACATATTCAAGAAAAACTTCAGATAAAGACGGGCTACATATGAAAAATTTCAACAGAAAGAATTCAAGCACAGGTGGAGAAGGCACTTATTAAACCTTGTATTTCCGACTGTCCCGGATTTTCGTTTTTTTTCTCCTTTCGTGTTGATATATTTATTATCAGATTATCGATGCAAAGAATTCTAGGTTAATATAATTCCAAAATGTATAAATGTTTTTAAAAATTGCTTTGACTGTGCTGAATTAGCATTGTCACCTGCCAAAAAACGATGGTATAATTGTATCGATCTAGTATTGTTATGAATGGAAAATTAAAAGAAAACTGACAAGTACTTGGAAATGGAGACTGAATTTTGTTTTATTAACAGCATGATTTATTAAATAGATGTGATATAAAATGAAAAAATGTTTCCATTTTGCAACTTTCTATTTTGGACCGACAAAAATCACTTCGGACCGGCTTATTTTGTTTTCTTACCGGTCCGAATGACCGGCTATCTGAAAAAGTTTTCCACAACTCTGCAATGGCCCCGAGTGCCCAGTATAGGACAAAATTTGCAGCTCTCCACCGGCAAGAGGTGGCGTCTCCATATGACTGTGAGTGAAAAATTCTCTCGAGGGACGTTAAACAATGTACAATCATTAAGAATTTCCAGCAGTCTGGCTATACTCTCTTTTCCTACCTGATCAGTCTTGCTGAGCTGTAGCAAATCCACTGCAGGTTTAAGAAATTCTTCCTTCTCCCTACTGTCAACCATTGCTGTACCTATGGAAAAACATCCACAGACCACATATGTATCATCTCAACCCAGCTGCTTACATTATCAAAGAAGTAACGAAGTGATAAATCTAATGCAGTTTTTTTAAAATGTCCTTGTCATTTATGTGACACACCTAACAATTTTATGGTGACTGACTACAAGTTTTATACTCCATAATAAGAAATCACTGAGAATTAGAGAATATTGTTTTTCAATTTTTGCGCCAAAATGTCCAATTTAGACAAACCAGCCGATTTATAGTCGTAAAAAATGAATTGTATATATGTTGAATATTTTAATTATGTGGGTTGCAAAATATTATAACATATTATAAATAAATTTATTTTCTTCTACAAACCCTCTAAAGAAGGCTTAAATTTTTCAAAATATAATTCAACATTTTTGCACGACTCAAGCATTGTACAAGTTAATGCCTACTCGTCATATCACTTCCGTCGAATCTTGTGATGTGTCGAAAAAATGTTGTTATTCATGTTGGAGTGATATTTACGCCTTGACTCACGTGTCAAATCATGAAATTACAGTGTTCAGTCAACATGACATCAAAAATTATTTACATTTCCCTCATTATTGTAATTTTGACAGTTATTCCTTGTGACAGTGCGGATAAAGCCACGGATGAAAGCACTGCATCTCCAAAAAGCAGTACATCGACATTAAGCACGACTACACCGAAACCAGGTGCCAATGAAACAGGAAAGAATGGAACAGAAAATGTGGGAGATGGTACCTTTTTTAACTTTAAAGAAAATAAAGGGATGTTGATGAGGGCATTTTATGTGTTGATAGGCCTCACTGCCATTGTGGTGGTATACTTCGGAGTTAGAGCCTGGAGGTATGTTCACTTATCAGCTCATGTTAGTGTGATTCTTACTTAAGTTCTTCAGCAATCAGGTGTAATGATTGCAAAGTGTTTATGTGCGCAAGTGCTTATAAGGATATATTGATCGTTTGTTGTTTAACGACCCTCTTGAGAATTTTTCACTCATGGAGATGCCACCACTTGCTGGTGGAGAGCTGCAAATTTTGTCCTTTGCTCAGCACTGAGAGCCATTGATCAATGAGCAGAGTTCTTGAAATCTTTTTTCCACTGTAAGTCATTTGGACTGACTGCCACAGGAAGTTTGTCGGTCCAGACAGATTTTTATCAGTCCAACAAAATAATTAAAAATAATTAAACATAATTTAAAGAAGATTAAAACTGTATTTGAATTTTATTGTCTTTACATTTCGCACCCTCTGTCATATACACACTGCATACTAACTTCATGCGAATTTGATTATCGTATAACACAGGGTTCGAAATTAACTCATGTCCGTAAGTCCGAGACTAGTAAAAATTGTGTCGGACTAGCAGACTTTGTAAGGTACTAGTCCGTACGGACTAGTGCAAATCCGGATATAAGTCTTGAATCGGTTCATATTTTATTAATTTTATTTCCAAGTCTCTTAGATGTTTGAAAATAAACAAGAAACGCAACCGCGATAAAGCGTTTTCTACATTGTGATCAATAGACAAAGACGTGACCATGAGGAGTTTCAGAAAGTTGAAAACCCTCTATCTTTCACCACATGCTTTCAACTGATGTGTGGACACATATTTCATTGAATTAATTCATAAAATTTTAAGATCTGTATTATTCTTTTTACATACGGATAGAATGCACTTTACCGGTACAGCCGCCATTTTGATTCTAGATCCGCGCGTGAGAGTGTGCGGCGTAAAAACTTAGCAACGTATCAACTATGATGGGCGACGCCATTTTGTTGTGTAAGAAAAATTTTGTGTAAGAAACTCTCGAAGCGAGAAAAAAAGATATCTAAATGGGTTTTCGCTTTTTTAAGCAGGGGTGTGGGGGCGGCAGCCCCCAATACGTAAAAATAAATAAAACAAACTTACCTTAGTCGTTAGATAAATCTGCGTTAAGACTCGGGGCCATACGTACGTGTCACTATACATGTAGAACCATTGTGTCTTTTTTTGATGAGTTGTAAATACGTTTTTATGGGTGATGGAGATAAACGTCAATTTTTAATTATAGCTACTATCCTAGTGCATTCTTGTTTTAGTAGAGATTTCTTAACTGCATTCCATGTAGTCCTCAATGATTGTAAAGTATCCAGTGTTTTGCAAATTGAAATAGATAAATTTTAGTTCATAAATCCAGGATTTACTGCAGCTCTGTTTCCAGAAATCTAAGATGTGTCTCTTACATTTCATTTTTCTTATACTGTCGAGTGCCGATTGCTGTTTCTCGAAACAAGACCGTCCTCATTGCATGTTTACAAGTTTTGCCCCTCCACTTATTCAACATTTCCATAAACTAAGGATCACATTTATCGCTAAAATTTCCAAAAATTCTAGAATGTTGCAGACAGTCAATTAAAAATATCCATTCATAGAAAACACAACACAAATCATCTTAAATAAGGTGCATGATGAATCACTGTTTACAATCAAATAGAGTGGAAGTCAAACTTTCTATTCCACGTCACCTACCCTGACCAATCACAGCACTGAAATAAGTCACGTGCTTAACAACGTCACGACTTTGGAATGTGGCCGACAAAATGAAAGCCAAAGGTTTGTTTTGAAAGTGCTTTTAGTTTTAATTAATAACTTCGTTAATTAAACAAAGTTTATTAACATGAAAAATGAAGAGGAATTCAAAAAATAGGCAATTTTTGCATTTTATTGCCTTTTTAGCGAAATCATCACGCTTACGCGTGACTCTCTTATAGAGAAAGAGCACGTGCTATTTCCATGTTATTTGGACGTACCGGTAAAGTGCAGTTGTCCCTAACATACTATAGGACGGACTAGTGGAATTAGTTTGCGGACTAGTGGAAGCTAGAAGTCACTAGTCCGTACGGACTAGTGCTAAAAAAAGTTAATTTCGAACCCTGTAACAAATTTCGTTGAATTCTTGTGGGAGGTCAATTTTCATCATAAGTTTTTAATCTAGTTCGATTTTTCTCACCTGGCTAATACCTTATCGCCATCAAAAACTTGTTAAAACAGTTAATCAATCATAGTTTGGTACTTCATGGAGGAAGCCATTACGAGATACTGAAAAGCGTTTAACAGATTGTGATCGGTCGGTTATAGGGAATTCGTACGAAATTTAGTCGGATTTTTGCAAGTTGCTTTCTCAACATCTACCTGTCATTTGGACTCAGACTGACACAGAACGTAAAGTGATCGGTCTTACTGTCTTGGTTGTTTTTTTCGGTCTTGCCGACAGGACCGAAAGATTTCAAGAACTCTGAGTGAGGGATCTTTTACATGCCAGCATCTAGTGCAACACGGGACACAGTTTATAATGTCTCATCCCAAGGTCCAGACTGTAATGATATGTACATGCAATCCGTTTTTATCCCATTCCGTTTATATCAGTTTGTTAATGTTTAGTCTAAAAATGTAACTCTGGGGCAGAATAAAAAAAGCATGCAGCACGACATGTCTTGAGTTTGACTAATAGAAACATTACATGGTGTCAGAAGGAAAAGAAATGGAACACATTCATCCTCCACCAGAGTTAGACTTCTCTACTACAGACGGAAATTTACCGGAGAGATGGAGAAAGTGGGAACAAACGATGAAATTGTACCTGAACATTGCCATGCATGAGAGAAACGAAAAAGATAAGTGTAGTGCTTTTCTCTATATCATTGGTCAAGAAGGCAGAGAAATATTTAACACTATGACAATACCAGATGAAGATATTGATAAGATTGATACACTGTTTACGAAGTTCAAAGACTACTGTGCTCCTAGAGAAAATATTACAGTTTGGAGACATAGGTTTCACACCAGAGTTCAAGGTAAAATAGAGACCATTGACCAATATGTCACAGACTTGAAAATAATTTCCAAAAACTGTAAATTTGGTGCATTGGAAGATGAAATGCTAAGAGACAGAATTGTATGTGGAGTTTATTCAGAGAAAGTCAAAGAAAGATTACTCAGAGACAATGAACTCACATTACAGAAAGCTTTAAGTATGTGTCGTGCTAATGAAGAGTCACAGAATAGATTAAAGGATCTACAACATGAGGAACATGTGGATGCTGTGAAATATAAACAGTCTGTCAAAGCGTCAGTAGGAAACACATTTTCGTCAACCCAGAAATATATGAAGGGAAATGTGTATCAACCCAAGAAGCAAAGTGTGTCAAGTAAACCTATCAACACAAAATCCTTTACATGTGGAAAATGTGGAAGCCAGCATGAGAAAAGAAAATGTCCGGCATTCGGGAAAAAATGTAACAGATGTCACAAGTTAGGACATTTTGCATCAAAGTGCAGGACTAAGTCTATTCATTCCAATGAACTAGAAACAGATGAAATGACAAACAGCTGCGAGACAAGTGAGAAGTTCTTTATTGGTGCTATTTCAAGTGGAAACAGTCAAGATGAAATCTACTCAAGTTTGGAAATAAACAACATTCCTATCAAGTTCAAGTTGGACACAGGCTCTCAAGTGAATATCATCACAGAGAAAATCTTCAAGAAACTAAACAGCACACTCACCAAAACTAATGTGAAACTTACGAGTTACTCAGGTGATTGCAGGAAAGTGTTATTCCATACAAAGATCAACAACTTGAATGTTACGTTACACACGCAAATCAACCATCAGTATTAGGATATAAGAGTTGTTGTGAACTAGGGCTGATCAAAGTGACACTAGCTACAGAAAAACTACAGAGTGATTTTTCACCTATTGAGGAATTTCCAAGTGTTTTCACAGGATTAGGATGCTTGAAGGAACCATACACCATCCGTGTTGACAGTAGCGTACCACCTGTTGTTCATAGTCCTAGACAAATACCAGTAGCATTCCGTGAGGAACTCAAGAAAACTCTAGATGATATGGAAGCCAAGGAAGTGATCTAGAAAGTTGACCAACCAACTGATTGGGTTAATTCTCTTGTGATCACTGAAAAATCAAAAACAGGAAAATTACGCATATGTCTGGATCCTCGTTTCTTGAATGAAGCCATCAGACGTGAACATTTTCAGTTACCTACCATTGAGGACATCACAACCAGATTATCCGGAGCCACAATTTTCAGCAAACTTGATGCAAATAGTGGATACTGGCAAATACCACTAGATGAGGCCAGTCAACTTCTTACAACATTTCATACACCATATGGACGATACTGTTTCAGACGCATGCCTTTTGGCATAAAGAGTGCACAGGAAGTTTTTCAGAAGAGGATTGCTCAACATTTTGACAGTATTGAAGGTGTTGAAGTGGACATAGACGACATACTTGTGTGGGGGAGAAATAAAGAGGAACACAACAGACGACTAAAAGCCGTACTACAGAAATGCATGGAAATTAACCTTACCCTAAATAAGGACAAATGTCAGTTCAACAAGACAGAGATTGTTTACATAGGACATGTGATCTCCAAGGAAGGAGTAAAACCTGACCGAGAGAAAGTCGAAGCAATTATCAACATGCCACCGCCAACGGATAAGAAAGGAGTCGAGCGTCTGCTAGGAACTGTGAATTATCTTGCCAAATTCATTCCAAACATGTCAGTCATAAATGAACCAATCAGAAGCTTACTCAGAAGTGAAAATATGTTTATCTGGGAGAAACCACAGGAGGATGCGTTCAAGGCTATCAAGGAAATTTTGTCCAAGGAACCAGTTCTTACTTTTTTCAATGTGAAAAAACCTATATGTGTTAGTGTGGATGCTTCAAAATGTGGACTAGGTGCAGTGCTTATACAGGACAAAAAACCAGTTGCTTATGCGTCTAGAGCGTTAACAGAGACTGAAAAACGTTATGCTCAGATAGAAAAAGAACTGTTAGCTGTTACTTTTGGTCTAGAAAGATTCCACCAGTATACTTATGGAGTAAACATTGTTGTTGAAAATGACCACAAGCCGCTGGAGAACATTCTCAAGAAGTCACTGGTTCAAGCTCCACCGAGGCTACAAAGACTACTACTTCGCCTACAGAAATATTGCTTTGAATTCAAATACACTCCGGGAAAAGATTTGATAATAGCTGACACGCTGTCTCGTGCTCATCTACCTACAGTGAAAAAACAGAAAGATGAGATAGATGATGAAATTGAAGCTTATGTGTTTTCATCATATTGAAAATGGTTGGCCAGAATACAGGAATCAGCTGTCCAAACCATTACAAGAATTTTGGAGGATGAAATCTGAGTTAACATCTGTGGATGGAATTGTTATGATTAACGAAAGAATCGTCATTCCAGAAGTTCTACAACCAGAAATCCTTAGATACCTTCATGTAGGACACTTCGGTATTGAAAAAACAAAAGCTCGTGCAAGGACTGTAGTTTATTGGATCGGAATGAATGCAGACATTGCCTCAATGATATCCAAATGCAACACATGCATGGATTTCAGAAAGAAGAATACAAAAGAAACATTAAGACCAACACCCATACCAAATGGACCATGGCAGCTTGTAGGAACTGATCTATTCACACTTAACAATGAAGACTATTTGGTTATCGTGGATTACTACTCCAAATTCTTTGAGATCGCTAAACTTGAAAATACTAGGAGTAAAACTGTCATCATTCATATGAAATCTGCATTTGCCCGTCATGGCATACCATTTAAAGTAATCAGCGACAATGGACCGCAATATACATCCAGAGAATTCAAGGATTTCGCAAACAAATGGGCATTCAAGCACATAACATCAAGCCCATACTATCCACAAGGGAATGGTTTAGCGGAAAAAACTGTCCAAACAGCAAAACGTATGTTGGAAAAAGCCAGAGTCGATGGACGGGATCCTTACATAAATCTACTAGAATACAGGAACACGCTGTCAGATGTTGATTCACCAGCGCAGCTACTAATGAGCAGACAACTCAAATCTATTCTACCCATAACCAAAGAACAACTCAGACCTAAAGTCATTCCAGCAGAGAAAACTTATGAAAAAAGAAGAAACTCACAGGATCAACAGAAGAAGTATTTCAACAGTGGACAGAAAGATCTTCCGTATTTGAAACCGGGAAATACAGTTCGATTCCAACACAGAGGACATTGGATGCCAGGATACGTGAAAGATAAAGTTCATGATCGATCGTACAATGTAGAAAACTTAAATGGTGATAAATTTCGTCGAAATCGCAGAGACATCATCAAATCAGAGGAAACGAGTTTTCGAAAAGCTATCTCAGAACATGATGACCTAGATGACTTCAGTGAGACAGTGCAGCCAGTATTCGAGAAAAGTGTGCCAGAACAATCATTAGAGCCAAATCAGCCGATACGAGCAGAAACGTATAAAACACGATCCGGACGTGAGGTCAGACGACCTAAAAGATTCCAGGATTATGTGTGATATGATTATGTGAGGGGCATAATAATCCCCAAGTGATGTAATTGTGTGAGGGGCATAATAATCCCCAATGTTATAAAATTTGAGAACTTACCGGTATATTGAAAGATGAATTCATGATTGACTGTATATATTATGTAAATATGTTATACTCTATATCTCTAACTTTCAGTAAATTATGAATTTGAAATTTTCTATCTAAATTAACAGTAAAAGTTTATTTTGTACATTTTATCTTTAAAAGGGGAAAGATGTAATGATATGTACATGCAATCCGTTTTTATCCGATTCCGTTTATATCAGTTTGTTAATGTTTAGTCTAAAAATGTAACTCTGGGGCAGAATAAAAAAAGCATGCAGCACGACATGTCTTGAGTTTGACTAATAGAAACATTACACAGACTCCTCATCCCACGGTGGAATTTGAACCCATGACACAAGGATCAACTCCTTACTCCACAAATTTGGAGCAGACACATTAACCATAGTACTGTATGTAAAGAAGGATTGAGTAAACATACATTGAAAATTCATAAATACATATGAATAAAAATATATGGCTGGACAGGGAATCGAACCCTGGACCCCTGTATTTCTAGTCAGGTACTCTAACCACTGAGCTATCCAGGCCCATGTCCTCAGTCCACCTAAATTCCTACGTGTGCATGTATTGAGATCACCTCAATTGTCTGTGGTTTTAATCATCTGTTACTGCATTATTAAACATGAAAATTTTATTTTGCATTTTTTTATATCAGAATTCTTAATTAAACGTATTGCTTGTCTGTAATTGTATTAATTGAAATTTAAAAAATCAGTGTTCTGGTGATGTGGGTTTTATTTTTTTTCTTTCACAATAACTATAAGTACTTCAAATTTTTGTGAATAATGAAATATTTATTACTCAAGTTTGATTTTTGACAGAGTGAGAAGAAAGAGGAACAAGTCAAAGAAGTATGGATTGATCACGGGACGTGGGGCAGACTACGAGATGGCGCCACTCGACGCAGATGACGACGACGATGATGAAGATACTACTGTGTTTGAAATGAACAGACGGAAAAAATGAATCTCTTTTATCTGAGGTGAAATAGAACAAAATACAAACATAAAGTTATGTCCTTCACACTTTAATATTTCTATATGCATTCTCAGCAAAAGAATTGAAAGAACTGGGAGTTATATTAAAAATTGTGTTTGCAAGTGTACGTCAGATGAAGCATAGGTACTTTTGATTGTGCAAATAAACAGATTAAATAGTTGCTTGTTATATATACTTTAGCTGCAAAAAGTGTTTAATCATATTTTATGTTCTCAATTCAGATACTGGGATATCTTAGAATTGATAAGATCTTACGAGCAAATGGTTTAATAATACTTGAGCTACTCAAGCAAAGCAGAGAAGTAGATTTTTTAGAGAAGCTTTAAATATTTTGATAAAAGTACATGCAGTACACATTATGGATATAAATCAGTTGACTTTCACTTAATGAGGAAGTTTATATGTATGTAAATGTACACATGGAAGATATGCTTGAAATTCTAGAATGATAAATCACTTTTGTTATTAAGAGTATGATGGAAAAGTCAATCATACTTTTAATTCTAATGATTGATTTTGGGAACTAATTGTTTTTTCTATACAAGGTACCGTATATACTCGCCTATAAGTCGGATTTTTGGGAGTTAATTTCTAGTCCAAATTCTATGTCTGACTTATAGGCGAGCTATAAAATTAATGGTATTATATGAGGTCAGTCCCTCTGATGTATAAACTTATTAAATACAACCGACTTATAGGCAGACCGACTTATAGGCGAGTATATACGGTACTCTATGTAAAATCTTGGAGATTCACTTTTCACTTTGTGCATTTTTTTTTCTTTATTTGTAACTACATGATCAGCATCAATTTCATGAAGAAAGCATAATTCAGTTTGTTGTGTTGTAAGCTTGTGATAAAAGCAATGGTGTATAATTGAAAATTATTGTGACATTTTTTTTTATTGCTAATGTTATTAAAAATTAAGGTGCTGGTTATATTAAAGAATAACAAACTGTATTACATAATATTGTACAGACAATTATTTAATTATCTGAGTGTGTAAGAGTCATGTGTTGATGATAATACTCTGAAGTGACTTTTTTTACAAGAAGGTACTCTATAACCCTGTCTTTAAGTGTGTCTTTCTGTTAAGGAAATCCATTCCATTTTTGGAAGATTTTTTTTTTGTATTTTGTTGTAAATATGTATATATCTGAACATCTTGAAACAAATCAAATGAATTTTAATTTTTTTTGTACCCGGAAAGTCCAGAATTTTGCTTAAAGAAATGTTAAGTAATAATGTTTTGTTTTTCTTAGAGGAAATATTTTTAGCTTACCTGAACCCAGGGCTCAAGTAAGCTTTTTCTGATTGAAGAGAGTTCAATGTCTGTTTGTTATATGTGGTTTGGGAAGTTTTCACAATTTTAAACCACTCAGCCAGTGTCAACCAAACTTAATTCACACAAAGCATTCTCTGAAAGGAATTTAATTTTATTTATGTAAAGGACCACACCCTGTTTCCTGTTTCAAGGGGAGATAATTTCAAATAAGTGAAAATTTTATGACTTCTTTTTGAAATCCTTTAAAGAACCACTGTGCGAGAACTTGAGTGAAAGCTTCATCACACATTATACAGAGTAAATTTATTTTTTCTTTTCAAAGTTAACATATCTCCAGGGGTAGGATTGGACAATAATATGGGGAACACATTTATATTTGAAGGAAGGAATATATAGGATTTTAATTTTAGAACCTTCTTCTGTAGAACAGCAAAGCCAGCATTTGTCTTTTGGATACAAAAGCATCCTCATGTTATGTAGACTTAAGTTCCATCAAACCTAATCCCAGGGATAGGGTGGGGGGCACAAAAGGGGATCAAATATAATCATACGGATTTAAAGAAAAAATTTCAAATCTCTTTCCCAAGAGTAACAAATTCATACATTGAAATTTTTTTTATTGAACTGTGTTTCTCTCATCTCTACCAACACTCAGGTGAGCAATATGGCCCCTTGATTTTTTTTATAGTATCCAATCAGATATTTTAGTCCCTAATCAGAACATTATTTAAAACAGGTGATGGTGCTTTAGTGAGACCAAAATTGTTTATTTTCATATAAAGTTCTTAAATGTAGATTTAGTTTTATTTGAACATAGGTTTGTAGTATAAAAATGCAAGAAAGCTTAGATTAGTAATCACAAATCTAGTTGTACATTAGGAAAGATTCCTGTAATGTCTATCATTGTTTCTTAAGATCACACCCAACTTAAATATTGCTTAAGTATTTCTTCAAATGACAACATATGATTTGACTTTGAATTCATCTGAGTTCTATATCTCTGCTTAAAATCAAAGTACTTTTTGTTAAAACAATATTTTGTTATGCAATACCACAGAAAAGACTCAGAAATTTCTGTATTGTTTTGATAGTCATGAAGCAATGATTATTCCATCACGAAAGCTAGTTCAAACAGTGGTGATTAGCTTTGCTTATGGTGATACACATGGTACAGTGTAATATATAATAACTCCTAGGCATAGTGCTGTACATATCCATGTATGCTTTATAGCTTTTTTTAAGATGCAGGATAGCTTTGTACAATATTTTCATTTTTCCACAGAAAATGTAACTTATTTAGTTATTTTATGTAAAGATTATGACGCCTCTTTGTTGTCGTTGAAGTCATTCATACAATTTATTTACATTAAAATATTGCTTGATCTCTGTATTATTATAGCAATATATATCTGGGCTGTAAACATTGAGTGTAAGGAACTTCAAAATATTATCTCCAGGAGATAAAAATTCAAACATTTAAGAAATTTTTTTTGCTATCAAGACTTTGCTGTTACTGGTAATTGACATACAGTTTATGTTATAAAGTGTTAAAATGAAACACATTAAATATTGCCATTTTACAAAAGAAATTATTGAAGAATAATGTAAAGGTTGTTTTATTTGCTTTTTTTGGAATGGAGTGTATGAAGTTTAGAGACACTTGTCAGATATATAGCTGTGCCTTATAGGATAAAAATGAATGCTATGTGTCAAAGTTTTCTACAAGTATTGCATTACACTGTACATTCACTAGTTATAAGGCAATGCCTATACTGTTTCATTTTTCTTTTCTTTATCAAGATGCAATCATACCAGGAAATTGATATCATCATGTTTATTTAGTTTGCCTATGTTTTATTGTAGAAGCACAAGTTGATATGTAGTTCATTTATTGACATTCAGGATGCAAAGTTAATTGTCCCTATCAATGTCTAAGTCATTGTTGTCTTCTTTAGTTTTATCATCAAATTATGAAAAACTTTCATAATCTATCTTGTTATTAATGAATGTAAATAAAATTGGAGGTTTTCCTTTTGTTTTAAGCTCAGTTTCCTTTAAAGCTTTTTCTGATGACATATTGAATGGCATTCATCTGTCAGTCAGTTTGAATTTTAACGTTTAACATTTTCAGCTTCCTCTCCATAACTGCTAATCTAATTTAAACTTAACTAATGCAGTGGTTAATAGTTTGATGAATATTTCACCTTGGGCTAGTTGCACAAAAACTATTCCGAGGTAGGACTGATTTGAAAAATACATTTATTGATCATGTATTTATATAGAAAACCAAGATTTGTTTGTGAAATACTGAAGCACCCATTTGGTAGCTTATGGCAAGGGTTGAAGTTTCTGAAATGCAAGTCAACCTCCAAGATCAAGGTCAAATTGTTGGTATCCAAAGGAAGGTCAACCCTTACATCTGTGAAATATAAAAATACTAGTGCCTAGTCACCCCTACTAATGTTTTCGGAACCTTTTATTTTTTGGTGTTCTGCAAACTATAATACCCGATGAGTTCAGAGTAGCTCTGACAGTGGCTTTGGCGAGATAGGGTAAATTATTCACGGAAATGTGGCTAGGAAGTGACTAGCACGTGGAGACATGGTAAACAGAAAAGTTATGTTGCGTTTTAGTTTTCACCACCCTATAATATTATTCTGTAGAAATGTACTTCAATCGATCTTTCTTGAATTCATTCAAGTTTAAATTATAAGTATTCTCTATGCCGATACAAATTTTTCTGCTGTCATGAATTAAAATATTTTTTTGGACAAAAAATTTGCATGGGAACCGGGACTATATTTTTTGGCGTCAGATTAGCAAATGAGGCACTAATGTGACTTTGACTGACAAATCAGATGAATGAGAATTGCATTATGGGCTACTACACGAATACTACAAGAATTTTACGCTTGATAAATTCCTTTATTGTACTATCGGTGAATACAATTGTCAGATGGATTCCCTGGTTAACACACGTAATCACGAGTATAGTTATGTAAAAAAAATGTTTTGTCCATTTAAATGCATACGAAGAGCTGCTCGTTTTCCTTACCCTTGAAGTGCTGATGTTCCGAATAAACTTTATATTTTATTTAAAAACATATTTTTCTCTAGTAAACAACAATTTAAAAACGCCTTTGATATTTTTTGTAGTTTCTAATGTTTGCATTTTGTTCATAAGAACTTTTCTTTTATTTTGCTCTCCAATGACATGATCATAGATGTACCTGAACCACGTGTTCGAAGTAACGTATTTGGCGTAAACGTATTCAATCAACAATTGGTCAATTGCGCGTGGTAAGATCCTCTGTGCGCATTAATAACAATACCCATATAAGACAAACAAAGGTTTATCAGTGTAGATTATACATGTATTACACTTTTTTTTACCAGCGTATCGGTCGCTAGTGAGCAATAATTTTTCAGTAAACTATGATAAGATGTATGAATTGTTATTTAACCCCCCCCCCCTTAAGCCACTCATTTCTGTTGTTGAAAATTATGAAAGTCTTTCAGAAAGTTGTGGAAACACATTTTTCACAGGACATGTTTTCAGAAGAAACAGACTACAGCAATTTCCTATTTACTGCCAATTTTATTTATAAAACCGGTTCTACCCTATAACCTTTGAATAGGCAAACCTTAACCTCGTGTCTTGAATTTAAATCACAATAACATTAGTAGAGGTGCTTGTGTTCAAAAGTTATGGCCAAGATTACAGTTTTTAAGGAGTAGATCAAACTCCTGGGTCTCTGCTAGGGGAAGACCGGTCTTTAGGATGAGACTATAAAGTGATCGAGGTCCCGTGTGTCAGTAGGTGCTGGCATGAAAAAGTTCCCTCCCTACCCAATAGCCCTCAGTGCCGAGTATAGGACAGAATAAACAGTTCTGCACCAGCAAGTGCTGACGTCTCCATAGGAGTGAAAAATCTCTGAGAAGGACGTTCAACAACACACAATCAATAAATCGTACTCCTTGGTCATGGTTACATTATAAAAGGTCAAAGTTGCTGGTATTCAAAGGAAGATCATGTCATAAGGAATACACCCTTGAGGTATGAAAGCCCTAGTGTTTTTTGTTCAACAGCTTTTATCAAGGTTACATGTTTTTAAAAGGTTTGACAAACCCCAAGGTCAAAACTGCTGACATCCAAAGGAATGTCTTGTGAAATGGAATACACCTGTGAAATATGAAAGCCCTATAGTTCTAACAGTAAAAATTATGGTCAATGTTAAAATTTCGTGAAATTTTGTAAAAGTGGATCAAAGGTCAAGACCAAGGGGACAAATTTAGTGATATTTAAAGAAAGGTCTTGTCACTAGGAATACACCTGTGAAATATGAAAGCCATATCCCCCATTCACTCAACAGGTATAGACAAGTTTAACGTTTTTGCAGACAGACGGATAACTAGGCAGACGGACAGGGCAAAACAATATACCTATAATCACATTTTTTGACATTTTTTTTTAAAGGAGATCCGTGATTAAGGAATGAAAATGCCTATAGCCCCCGTATGTCTTAAGCAAGCTGTAATTATTGTACTTCCTCACTTAAAACATATATGTATATATTCTCTGGAGATATTGGCCTTCCAACAGACTGATACCTATTAGATGACAAGAGACAGACACCCATCGGGTTCCTGTAAAACCGACGTGTTTTCTTTTCCTTGGAAGCACAATTTATTCAGAAACTTCTACATATTTAAGAAAGATAATATAAATTTACTTTTGCCTGCAACTCACATTTAAGAGATATCGTCGATATATCATCATGCAACAGTACCATTTATATTATCCAAGTGTCTTTGAAAAAGAGTCTGCGAATCCGCCATATCTGTTTCGTATTTTGAGGTTTTACTGACTACCTTGTATAATGAAACGATAAAGAAAGAATAAAACCGAAATTGTATAACATCCGACGATTTCAGCATTCTCTTCGTCAACTTTCCTTATTTATGTTACAATACGTATTCTGCTATCAACTGCATATGTTGTTTTTATCTCTCAAGAGCCTATTCAAGAGTTCCGAGAACGACCGATTTTTAAACAAACAGACTACAGAATAATTGGTTGATGTCGCAGGAATCTTAAAAAACTTGCTTAAATTCAGCATTTTGCAATTTTTTTGGTCATGATAATGTCCCTCTTAGCAATTGTAATAAAGCATTTGTGGTAATATCATACTCAAGTCGACTACGGAATGGCTCATCTACCTGATCTGGTTAATACATTTACCGGCAGGTGTGGTACAGATTGTTTATAGGTAGAGCAATCACTTTTTATTGCAACGTACGATCCGTCACTGGAAACAAACTTCAAAATTTTTAATTTTCATAAGTAGGACAACAATTGCCTGATCAAAGCAGTTATTATCGCTCGACGTTACATATAAGAAGATAACGAACAGTTTTCAAGACAAAAGTATACTTGGATATATTAAAAATGAATTTTCAAAAGTACTAAAACACATTTTTCATAGGGCCACACTCTATGACTAACAAACAAAAGGAGTCATTTCATTAATACATAAAGGGAATGAAAGAGAAGATATAAAACAAGAGGCCCATGGGCCACAACACTCACCTGAGCCGCCTTGTCCTAACTGTTTTTTAGATGATTAAAAATAAAGCCCTTAATTTATTCCCCAAAAATACATTTATCTCATAGATTTGTGGCCTCTTTAGTACTAAGTTAATGAAATCCACACAAGATGGGAATGTTTCATTTTCAAATGAACTATCTGTTTACTTAAGGAGCCGCTTTTAACATGCTAGGGCTAAGGCCTATTCTTTAGATTGTCCAAGAGGTTTGATAAAATAGTTTTATAATCTGATTCATTTTTTTTTGCTTCCATCAATAAAAAAAATGCAATTTTAAGATTGTGTTTAAAATTTTATTTTATTACCAAAATTATAATAAATCTTGTTCATAATTAGAGTCAAAATGTTATACATTAGTACAAATACAAAATTTGATACATTCTGAGCATAAAATATGAAATTTGACACTTGATGAAAATGAAGACATGTCTTACTAGTTACAAGTCAAGAGCTTGTATTCAGTATCAATCTTAAACAAGATTGAACATGAAAATGAATGTTTTATGAAAAATAAAACAGCATACAAATTTTAACAATCCAGTCATAATATACATATGTCTTAAATATGTTGTTTACATAAAAAAACATAATCATCACTCAATATAAATAACCTTTCCAAACGAAAACCGAAAAAGGGAAAGATTATCTGAGTGAATAACAAAGGAATTTTTTTTTCAATCACAACTCAAAATTTCAAACCTCAGATTCATGCAATACTGTTGGTTAATAAAGAGAACTTTTTTCTCTATTGGAAAGAATTTTGTCATTCAAATGTAGTGAAAAATCATATTTGATAGAATTCTTCCTCAATATATTTCTTAAAAGAGGTAGGTTTACCTCCCTTTATGGGCTGGCCATTGACCCCCTCTTTCCATACTTACCTGTTAATGACACTTTTTGGGAGTTGAACTATGTTCAGACTCCCTAGGCCGCCACGCGGTTTCTAGCGCAGTAATTTTACAATGAATTATATAGCAGCCGTCGTGGTGTTTCTGTTACGGCCAATTTACTCCCCTGTGATATTCAATACAAACTTGTACCAGTCTGTATAAACTCGAAGAAACTTCCGCAATAAAAATAGTCCATCTCATTTTTCTGAATTAATCTAATTTTCATAAATGATTTGAAAGTAAATGAAATAGAATTTTATTTAACTTAATTTGAATAGCATTTTTTGTCATCTCTCTTAAGAAATTACACGTAAATTTTGATTTCCGTGTGAAAAAAAGTCCCAGTTTTCCGTCATTTATCATTCGGCAATCCTTGGCTGACTCTACTAAGCTCCATTACAAAAAGTGCGAGGTCATCCAAGGAGCAACAACTGGTCTAACTGGTTTGACAATGACGCGATTGTCTAAATATAGAGATGTAAACAAAGATGTTAGGTCAAAGGAACGCTAAGGTTTCACCCAACTTCCTTCAATTTGTTTCAGCAATAAAGAGACAGAACAACGTTTCTTTTAAAAACAATACTGCGGAAAATATTACTGTCAGACATTTATTTGCTCTGACAAGTAAAATGATCTGTTAGACTGGAAAATTTTTGTTTTGTCAGATACATGCAACTCATTTTTTTTACGTTGGTAAATGGAAAAAACAATAGGATTAAAGTTTTTTGACATTCAATCTCACAATTTGAAATGACATTAATTTTGCATCCTGAATTTCATGAATTTATCACTACTCAAATTTGTAAAAAACTTACATGTAGCTAGCTCCATCGACAAGTGGTAGTGTCTCAATATGATTGAAAAATTATCGAACGTAAAACAAACAAAATGTAAAGTTTTCAGATACTTACTTTTATATAGAAATTACTTGAGATGAAATTTAAAATTATGGAATAACAAAACTTGATGATTAAGTTATAAATCATTAAATTATAAAGATATATACATTTGATAAAATTGATAAGCACGGAGTTCTATAAATATTAATTATTGTGTCCGAAAAGAAACATTCAAACCCAAAAGAGAATAGCAAATACTTGTTTTAATCAGAGGAAGAAAAATGACAATCTAGTGTCTGGTGATGGTAACATCGAATATAATGAGTGTTTGTTTCTTGGGACCAAATATCTTGTACACATTCTAAAGAGATTAGTCGTTTTGATTCAAATGCTTCAGAAATATAAGGGTAGTGTTTGAGTTTGAGTAATAAATGGTACTGAAAGAAGTTTGAAACCTACCTAAAAAATATTATTTTCGAGTTTGGAAAAATTATTTTTTTGGTGGTGGGGGTTGTTTGTTTGGTTTGGTCAAGTTGTTGAGGTAAGAATTAGAAAGAATAAATCCAGAACTAAACTTAACTGTTCGTGCACAATAAATATACAGTTTTTTCAATGGATGGCACTGTAGCTCTCCGGTCTGTCAACATCTTTTTTTCGGAGAGCTACAGTTCTGCAGCTAAATTAAGAGCAGTCCCATGATCTTGGCTATTCAAATGCAATAGAAATTAATTTTAATGTTTATTGTTGTATCTCTAACAAATCAGTTCTAGCTAACTTGAATCTGAAAGCAAGAAACTGTTCTTGTACTTCCTGTGAGATCTTTCAGATAACAATGATCAACTCCCATGAGATCTTTCAGTATTTGATTAAGCTATGAAGTTCATATAATGGCAGTCACATTTTACGTCATAATCACAAAATTCCACATGATCCATGATAGAATGTACAGAACTTTTCGATAACTCCTTAGAATACTGAATCTGAGGTTTCCCAAATAATCATATCTGCTGTGTTACTATAAGCATTGTAATTCAGTTACACTGGTTATTTTCAAGAAACATGTTTTACAAAAAAAATTAACTGTACAAGAAAAGATTAGTAAAATGTCTTATATAGTTTATATTTCAGTTTAAGAATAAGGATATGGAAATAACGAACAGTATTCAATCTCAACGTCCATTAAACAAATATACAAAACAAGAGCAGAGCAAACACGGACCTCCGAAACATCAGAGGTGGGATCAGGTGCCATGGAGGAGTGAGCATCCCCTGCTGACCGGTCACACCCGCCGTGTGCTCATTGTCATAATCAGGAAATAACGGAAAAAATCCGTAGTCAATTCAG